>NC_140688.1:3520000-3642500 GCF_054131305.1 Coturnix japonica | reverse complement strand
GCCCAGTCTAAACCAAAAGGGTTACTATTTTTGCCTAAGCTCAAACCCAGGGAGGGGATACTGTAACCACCCAGGCTCATATTACTGTGCCTATTAGGGATGTGCAACTATTGCCTCAAATTGGGCACCTGGGGCTGGGCAGGATAAATATCTACAAGTAGGGCATGGACCCTATGGGTGCATACCTCCTAACCGAAACCCACAGTTGGGAAGATGGGCTGTGTGGGGATTAAAGACAGAGAGAGAGAGAAACATCTGCCAGCAACTATGGATAAATGTAACAAATCCAGATAACCCAGTGTGGCTGTTAGGGAAAATATGGGGTGTAAGTGACTTGCGGAATCAAACTGTATAACACATAGATGGGTTATAAAGCAGGTATGTTTATTCCAGCGCTGGGTGCAAGGGGGATAGCTCCACCAAACTTGCACACGGACTTGTAAAATTGTGACACAGATATAGGTACATCTCATACGTAGTCAATGATTTCTCGGAATTCTGATACATATTCAATAGTTGTTTAGCATGCAGACCCCCTCTTGTTCTTATCAGGGGGATGCAACTCCTCTTCTGGTAATTACAACATCTATTCTCCTCCTTGCCTGACGTCTTCCGTGAGGTCTCACTCCTTATCTGCATCCTTCCTGCTCTCCCAGGCCCCTTTTTTCCTTTAAACAAAGAGGGAAGGAAGGGAGGGGTGCTCTGGGGGGGGAGTGGGAGGGGTGGAGGAGGGTTGATGTCAGACTGTGAAATCAATTTTTTTAATCTTAATTCTGCTTCAGAAACAACATCTGATTCCCACGCTCTCTGCTTGGTATTTTGTCTTTTGATGCAAACACGTAAGTCCCATTGGTGCCTGGTTCAGCAGTTCAGCTTCCTTTGCGCCCTTTGCCTGGTTGTAGGGAAGGTGGCAGGCTCTGTTTCAGTGAGGGTGTTGTATGGACATAATATTTATCGCCATGTATCCAAAGGTGCAACAGTTTCTGGAAACCCAGGTGGGATCCTATAGGTGATGGTTCTCTAGCCACCAAGTATCCAGTTGTCAGCAGTGGGCGAGTTCACTGGGACTTTGGGGATGGGAGGTGCCAACTAGCAAGCCTTCAATTTCTGCTACTAAAATCAGACTTGGAAGCACGTTACACGTGGGAAATACACTTGGTGCAGGAAAGGGGATTTCCTTAGCCATCAAAAAAAGATGAAACTGCAGATCTATCAACAAAAATGTAAGCACGTGACACTTGACTTGGTGGGTCTGTGGGAAGGTCAGCTTCTCCGTGTTTGTATTTCATCCATCATCCTCCACACTGGAGAGGATTTATCCGCTTGGCTTGCTTAATTGCAGCACATTTCACACGCGTGGATAACCTGTGCATATTGCGTCACTACCTCTGTGGCCTGAGGTGGTGCACCAGGCTGGAAATAATGCCTTCTTGGGGTTGTTGAAGCTCTGCAAAAGTTTGCCAAGCAAAGTTGTGGATGCTCCATCCCTGGAGGTGTTCAAGGCCAGGCTGGATGGAGCTCTGGGCAGCAAGACTCTGTGGGTGGCATCTCCGCCCGAGGCAGTGGGGCTGGGGTTCTGAGTTCTTCACTGTCCCTTGCAAGCCAAGCCATTCTATGATTCTGCATTTCTATGATGTAAGCACCAGCCCCACACAGCCCTGGTGCAGTGCATCACAAGAGCAGCAGCCTGCGGGGAGCCACCACCCGGAATCACAGAGGTGTGAGGTCAAAAAGCCCCATCCTATGACTGTGCTGAGCTGCGTCATGAGCTCACAAGGCCTGGCCGCAGTCTTGGCTCAGTGCGACACTCACTGTGGCTGCAGTGGTGGTGTTGGAAGCGTGGTGCAAGTGTGGGGGCGGCCATGGACCCTGCCCGCCTTGTCCTCTTCCTCCTATTGGTGGCCATGAGTTTCCAGGAGAGCTGTGCTGCTCCGTGGCGAGCACGGGGAGCAGGTGAGTGGGTAGAGATGGGACCCAAACTGAGCAGCGCTGGGAGCAAGAAGTCAGGCTGTGTCCCCACGGCCCTGTAGTACACTTGCCTGGGGCCTGCCTTCCATGGGGGTGTTGTTGGGTAGGGGGTGATGGGCAGCACTGCAGGAGCCGGGCAAGAGCCCGTGGCTGCGCTGCTCCCCAGGGCTGGCTCCAGCCATGCCAGGCTGTGGCTCTGCTAATTGCTGGCTGGAGCACAGCCTTCGTCCTGGGAGATGCCCGGGGAGAGTTCAGAAGAGGCGTGCTGGGCGTGCATGAGCATTTCTGCTTCAGGCTCATGGCACTCCCCAGTTTCCAAGCCAGAGCCCCAGTCCACAGCCCAGGGGAAGAGACAGGTGTGCTTTCCTCCAGTGCCTCGGTGTGACCTTGCTGTCCATCAGAGGCCTCCCAGTAAGAAAGCCCTGGGGGGCTGCATCTTCTTCCACGTAATCTGTGAGAGATGTGGCACGTGGCCCGGAGAGAGCACTGCATACGCTGCCAGGTGCCAGCCTACGGGTCATCCCGTCCACCCTGCAACTTTGGAAATCATGACCTGAGTTATTCTCCCATGCTCCACATCCAGTTACTGAGGGAGAAGGAGATCACACCATATAGTGCATATAGTGGGAACTTCTCTCATCTGTTCTTGATTCTAGATGATGAGCTTCGTGCTCCCTTTCCGGATGCTCCTTTGGATCCGGACTTCATGCCTGTGCCTGGGGGACAACCCAGGGGTAAGTTGTGAGTGTCTGTTTCCTTGGAGGCTGAAACGTTCATGCTCTCATGGTTTACCTGGGTGCAATTTTACTGGAGATCCTCTCCAGGTCTTCCAAGTCTGTTTGTGCCTGGAAGGGTTTGCACAGATGAGCCATGAGTATTTTTTCTCTCGGAGAGCTGCCACGTTTCAGTGGGAAGGTTACCGCTGCCCCTCTGCAGCTGAGGGAGCCCAGACCTTTGTATTTGGGCTGTGGCATTCCCCAACCACCGCCAGACCCTACAGGTCACTCAGGGAAAAGGAGGCCCCCACATGTGCCGGAAGCTCTCCTCACCTGTGTCTGATCACACTTGTGTCTGCAGGCCCTGCTGGTGAATCTGCAGAACTGAATCCTGCCTACGATCCCGAGGGCGAGACTGGAGGTAAATCAGCAGGCTTCATTTCCTTGATATTTGTTCATATTTGGCTGGGACGGTTCATCGAGTGTTCTGCG
Organism: Coturnix japonica; assembly: GCF_054131305.1. Taxonomy (NCBI): domain Eukaryota; kingdom Metazoa; phylum Chordata; class Aves; order Galliformes; family Phasianidae; genus Coturnix; species Coturnix japonica. The sequence goes on along the minus strand of NC_140688.1, from coordinate 3,639,324 downwards.
TTTAACCGGACAGAGGGTTCTTCTCCCCAAGAAGCATGGATGGTCATCGTTTCTTGGGAGCTCCGTGCTGTCAGCATTGTGTTGGCTTTGTCTGTGTATCTACGAGGTCTCCCAGTAAGAAACTTTCAAGGGGCCAAGTGTTCTTCCACGAGGTCCCTGAGAATTGTTTCCCACGGCCTGGAGACAGTATTTGGAAAGCTGTGGAATACCAGCCAGCAGGTCGCCTCTGGCCTCTGTGCAGCTTTGGAATTTCCCCCCGTGTCATTACCTGAGCCACTTCCACCACTGCAGCTCACTAAGGAAAAGAGAGATGGGCACATGCAATGGGAACATTTCTCCTCTATCCGTGATGACAGCTGTGTCTCCAGGAAGTGGCTTACCAAAGCTGAGGTTTACCCCACTCCATGCAGTTGAGTTTAGAGCTGGGGTGAACTCCAGGAGGGCGTTTCTCTGGGCAGTTCCACACAGGATTAGTTAAGCACGATGGTGAGGCCCCTGTAGGCAGCCCGGAACTGTTTCCGAGGCGCTCCTGTGCGGAAGGGAGAGAACAGTGTTGTGAAGGAATCCCTGGCTTTAATTGCATCCTGCGACCTTGTGGCTGAAGGGATGCTCAGTAGCAGTTGCTCTGTCCTGCGTTTGTTTGCAGATTTGACTAGAGGAGTTGATCCAGCTTCCTCTCTGAGATCTGGAACTGAAACTCTGTCGGATCGCGCAGGTACGTCATAGCTTTGAAATTCTTTAGAGAGCTTTTGCTGCCCGTTTCAGTGCCATTTCATGGCACAGTCCCCTGTACGCTCTGCTACTCAGTTGATGCTGTAGTGTGTGACTGAAACTTTTCATGGGTCTTTGGTTGCAGAAGTGCCCCCAGTGTGGGCCTTGCCCGGTCATCGGTTTCCTCCTGTGCTAGAGCCCAGCTGGAATCCCAGCAGTGAGTACTCTGTCTTCACTGACTTGGCTGACTCGCCGCTGATCTTCAAAACTTCATGCACGTGATATTTAACTTCATACATTCTGTTAAGGTCCGGAAAGAGAAGAGGATGAATCCAAACGAGGAAAATACTCTCAGGGCTCATCTCGTCTCCTGAAGCGACTGCTGAAGGAAATGGAGAAGGCAGAGCGTGGTGGGTATACTTCAGTCTGTTCACTGTGGGACCTGGGAAGCTGAGGTGTGATATACAGGTGTGGGCAGGCTGTAGCCTGCACAGCAGAAAGGGATGGGTCAGAGACGTGCTGCAGCCGTGTTCCATGTATCACCTTGCAGGTGCTGTCAAGCACCAGAGCTGGTCTGCTGCCAGATGGTCTGCATCCAGCCAAGACCCAGAGGCAGCTGCTCCCCCAGCACAACCATTACTTGTCAGAGCTGCTTTGTGCAGTCGTTGGCACCCAGATGGCAGCAAGTGGCAAAGTGGCAAGCGCTGTGCTTCTGTTCATCCAAAGCCCTCCGTGCAGCTGAGCAAGTTCAAGGCAGGAGGAGCATCCCGAGCAGGGTTGGCTGCCTTTGCTAATGCTGGAAATGAGGTGGAGATGCAAATTCTGAAGGCTTGGACTGTGTGTTAGAGCTTGGATTTCAGCCTGCAGCTACCTGGCTGTGATGGGCTGGTGACAGCACAGAATGTGAGGGCCTTGCACAGGAGCTGATTCCTCAAGAGGTGTGAGGGAGTCAGCATTGTCCAATAGCTGGGAGGGCCCAAATGCCCTTGGGTAACAGAGGGGCTCACAGTGTACTTGGGGGGGGGCCTGGACTTTACCTGAGCTCGGGATTGGAGAAGCTCAGTTTTTGATGAGGGCACGTGACATCCCAATCCTACTGCCCTGCTTTCTTTCTAAAGGAACGGACCAACAAAGTGAGTGGGATGCACTCCAGGAAGGTGGATATCCCACACTGCCGGTCCCGGATGCACTGCAGGAAGGTGGATATCCCACACTGCCGGTCCCGGACAGAGGAATGCAGGCAGCACCAACCGGCATGCCAGGTAATTTCTGTCCCATGATCATACGGTGTCACGAACCAGAGTCACTGCGTGCCTGCAGGCTCTTGCTGCCAGCTCTTGCACACCAGGTCAGCAGCCAGACCTGAGCGTGTGAGCATAGAGCACATGTAAAAGAAGCAGGAGTGTTTCTCCCCTGGGCTGGCTCTGGCTGTGCCCTGTGCTGGCTGAAGCCTGACCTTCAGCCTGGGGGGCGTCCCACAGGAGAGCTCAGGACACGCATGCCGGGAAAAGCGTGAGGGATTCTGCTCTGTAGCTCTCCCCACAGACCAAGCCCAGACCCCAGGGTACAGCCCCAGCTCTCGGCCCAGAGGAGGACACGGGTAGTGCCTGTGCAGCCTCTTCGTACCCAACGAGAGGTGGAAGCAATCCTTCTTGTCCTCCGGTGCTTCGGCACCAGAGACGGAGGTACCCACTGACAAAATGACCTCTTGGGTCCATGAAGCACACTGAGAGATTATCTGTAGCGCAGCTGAAGGTAACGTGGGACATTGTCTCATTTCTTCCAGGGATGAACACAGGCAAAAGCACAGAGGCTGCTGCTCACAGATCTGTGCGGAAGCGCCGCATTCCGGTGACGGTCTCAGCGATGCTGCTGCCTACGCTGGTGCTGGCCGTTGGTACTGTGATATGGGTGCTCAAAAACTACCTGTGAGTTGGCCTTTCCCCAGAACACCTTATTGCTGCATTTGGCATTGAAGCATTTGTGGTGCCAGGATCCTGGACGGCCAAATCAGCCGCTGGCAGTACACTGCCAGGACTCAGGTTGCAAAGTCTTTCAAGTTTCCCCTTATTTCCTGTCAGTGAGTAGTGCTTTCTGAAACTCATTCTCACAGAGCGCTCAAGAGGGAAAAGAGAGCAGCAGAAGCAGCAGATGGAGCTGGGGAAGGCAACGAGACAGACTCTGACCCAGTCAAACAAGAATCTCCGTAATAGCTCCAGTCCGTTCCATTCTGCCACTGAAGAGGCCAGAAGTCTTCAAGGTCATCTGGAAGACCTGGAGCTTGAACTCAAAGCCATGAAAGAGATCCTTGGGAACAGTCCTGAGTGCTGCCTTCTGTCAGAGGATGGCCCTGAATGTGAGAGCAGAGCTTTTGTCCTTCATCCTGCATTCTCCAGGACAGGTATCACCAGCAGTTTGAAGATTCTTAGCTCGACACAGCTACATTCCTGTTGAGGGTCCTAATGAGGACCCAGAAAACGAGCTTCCTCTGACTGCCGGACAATGCGTAATGTCTTTGGAGATGTGGGTGAGAATGGCTGGTTTCAGGGAGAGCTGACAGATGGCACAAGAGGACTGGTCCCTTCCAATTTGGTTGCGGAGCTTTCAGATGATGAACTGGATACACCTGGAGATCCTGTCAGAATTCCTGCACTGCTCCATCTGCAAGACTACCATTGTTCCACTCAATGGAACAACTCGATGTTGAGCAGAATGTGGTTGAGCTCCTTCGGGAACTCTCTGAGACGACTGACAGTGGAACTGCATAGCTTTATTGTATATTAAAAACAATCAAACAACTGTCCCCTCCCTCTCCCTTCTCCTCGCCCCCCCCCCCCCCCCCAAAAAAGAAAAAAAAAGACAAAAAAACCCCAAAAAAACCCTAAAAATCCAACAAAAACCAACCCACCCTCAATAAAACAAAAAACCAAAACCAATTAAAATCTCAACGCTGTTCTTTTTCTGGGATACACTGAGGTGATGCTTCTTCTAGCTTAGACTTTGCAATGAGTTTGTGTCACGGAGTTCTCTCTAGAGCTCACTCGGTGACAGCGGGAACAAACCCGGGGAGAGAAGGAACAAAGAACCTCCCCTCTCTAACAGCGCGGTGCGGCGCGGCCGAGAGGGGAAGGGAAGTGTCACGGTTTGAACGAAAAATCCACCTGCGTCCGTGACAGGGGCCGTGGGCCCCGGAGGGGCCCTAGGCCGAAAGGAAAAAGTTAATTAGGAAAAGAAAACAGCGGCAACGATCTAAGGAGGCACACTTATTTACTAAATACTATATCGAAATACAGGATAACACAATATAATACAATATAATTGAAAATTGAGCTAACGAATCAAGAAAATAGGAGAGAGAATGAGTCCCGTAACCGAGAGGCCTACTGTGAATCTAGGCGAACGGCAAAGGCTCCCACACACTCCCCTGAACGCCAGAACTCGAAAGACGTCAGTCTAGTCTGCGACAGAGTTAATATAGAGTCCAGGTCCCGTGACCTATCGTGTTGTTCTCTGGGAGATGTAGTCTTCTTCTATAAGTTGCAGATTCAGTAAAATTATTCATGCTTTATATGATGTTATGATGTAGAATACTGATAGCAAAATTACAAAATTATTAAACCATGACATTCCACCCCTTATTCTACATCATTACATTATGTTTATACATACATACACACTTATACATATAGTTGTGAATAATTAGCAACCCAGCAACCTTATTTTCTCAATAATCTATATTTATTCCATACAAATCCCTAAGTTGAGAACAAAACTCTATAACCTAACCTACCATTTTGTTAATTTTGAGAAAATGGCAAAGCTGCCGGAAAAAAGAAAACATGTCAGCGGTGGAGGAGAAAGGCAGTGCTAGTAGGGCGTCCCCCACATCAAGGTGCACTCATCCTTTCCCAGCCACCACAGCAGATTTCCTTTTGACTTATACTTCTTTCCATGTGTGCTCTACACATGCATGGCCAGTGCACGATATAGAGTCCAGATGGAAAACTTGCTTACAGAATGCCTAATTAAGGTATATAGAGAAAAAGTGTTTCCTTAACATTAATCCACTCTATCTTAAGTCTGATATCTAATTGAAAATTCGTCAAATATTTTTCTGAGACTCTACCTATATATCTACAAGAAAATCATTGGCTGCACTCCCCCAACATCAAATTCCCTTGTGGTACACATTGAACATTCCCATTTTTGTCCATCACCCACCACGTGCACCCAGGTCCCTGGGCAAAGACAGTACCCCGGAGAGGTTTGCCCTTTCCAGACGCTGGAAGAACCCAAACCGTCTTTCCCAACACACTCTTTAGTTGTACTACAGGAACCTTATCTCCCTCCACGGTACATAGGGAGCTGGATTGGTTAGGACCATTACGATTACTAGATCCTCGAGTGTTGACCAACCAGGTGGCCTCTGCTAAATGGTTCTCCCAATTTTTATATGTTCCGCCACCTATTGCTTTCAACATAGTTTTCAACAACCCATTGAATCGTTCAATCTTACCAGAAGCTGGTGCATGATAGGGAATATGGTAAATCCACTCAATGCCATGATTTTTGGCCCAAGTGGTTACAAGAGAATTTTTGAAATGGGTCCCATTATCTGATTCAATTCTTTCCGGAGTGCCATGCCGCCATAGGATTTGCTTTTCCAACCCTAATATGGTGTTTCGGGCGGTAGCATGGGGTACTGCGTATGTTTCGAGCCACCCAGTGGTTGCCTCCACCATGGTGAGTACATACCGCTTACCATTGCGAGATCGTGGCAAGGTGGTATAATCAACCTGCCATGCCTCTCCATATTTATACTTTTGCCATCGCCCTTCCCCCCAAAAAGGTTTCATCCTCTTGGCTTGTTTAATTATGGTGCATGTTTCACAATCATGAATAACCTGAGCAATAGCGTCCATAGTTAAGTCCACCCCTCGGTCTCTGGCCCACTTGTATGTCGCATCCCTTCCTTGATGACCTGAAGTCTCGTGGGCCCACCGAGCTAGGAATAATTCACCCTTGTTCTGCCAGTCCAAGTCTATTTGAGCCACCTCAATTTTAGCAGCTCGATCAACCTGATGTTTATTTTTATGTTCTTCAGTAGCCTTACTTTTAGGTACATGAGCATCTACATGGCGCACCTTTACAACAATGTTCCTTATTCGGGCAGCAATGTCTTTCCACAGTTCAGCAGCCCAAACAGGTTTACCCTTTCGTTGCCAATTATCATTTTCCCACTGTTGCAACCACCCCCATAATGCATTTGCCACCATCCATGAATCAGTATAAAGATGAAGCATTGGCCACCTCTCCCGTTCAGCCACATCTAAAGCCAGCTGGACAGCCTTTACTTCTGCAAACTGACTTGATTCTCCTTTACCTTCAGTGGCCTCTGCAACTTGTCGTGTGGGGCTCCACACAGCAGCTTTCCTTCTGCGATGCTTCCCTACAATACGACATGATCCGTCTGTGAATAGGGCAAATTTCGTTTTCTGGTAGCTCATTGTATGGTGGTGCCTCTTTAGCACGTGATACCTCTTCTGTAGGTGGTGTTTCAATTTTTTTACTCTCAGGCCAGTCCATGATCACTTCTAGAATTCCAGGACGGCTGAGTTTTCCCATTCGAGCTCGTTGAGTAATTAATGAAATCCACTTACTCCAAGTGGCATCAGTAGCATGATGGGTGGAGGGAACCTGTCCTTTAAACATCCAGTTTATTACTGGCAAGCGAGGTGCTAGAAGAAGCTGAACCTCTGTCCCAACTACTTCAGAAGCAGCTCGAACCCCTTCATACACGGCTAAGATCTCCTTCTCAGTCGGAGTGTAGCGCTCCTCAGACCCTTTATATGCTCGACTCCAAAATCCTAGGGGTCGGCCTCGGGTCTCTCCTGAGGCTCTTTGCCACAAACTCCAGGTGGGACCTTTCTCTCCAGCAGCAGTGTAGAGGATGTTCTTCACATCCTGTCCCGTCCGTACTGGCCGCAAGGCCACGGCACGGGCTATTTCTTGTTTTATCTGCTTAAAGCCTGCTGCTGCTCAGGACCCCATGAGAAATTATTCTTCTTCCGTGTTACCTGATAGAGAGGGCTCACTATGTGGCTGTAGTTTGGGACATGCATTCTCCAAAAGCCCACTACTCCCAGAAAAGATTGGGTCTCTGTTTTGTTGGTGGGCGGAGACATAGCAGTGATTTTGTCAATCACATCTGCTGGGATGTGACGACGTCCATCTTGCCATTTTATACCTAAGAACTGGATTTCCTGGGCAGGCCCCTTCACCTTGCTGGTCTTAATGGCAAAACCAGCTTGCAAAAGAATTTGGATTATCTGTTTTCCTTTCTGGAAAACCTCTGCTGCTGTATGGCCCCACACTACAATGTCATCAATATACTGCAAGTGTTCAGGAGCATTACCCTGTTCCAAAACAGCTTGGATCAATCCATGGCAAATTGTTGGGCTGTGCTTCCACCCTTGAGGTAAACGGTTCCAGGTATACTGAATACCTCTCCAGGTAAAAGCAAACTGTGGCCTACATTTTGCAGCCAATGGGATGGAAAAGAAGGCATTAGCAATGTCAATGGTGGCATACCACCTAGCTTCTTTTGACTCCAATTCATACTGGAGTTCTAGCATGTCTGGTACAGCAGCACTTAATGGAGGTGTGACTTCATTCAGGCCACGGTAACCTACCGTCAGCCTCCATTCCCCACTGGTTTTACGCACTGGCCATATGGGGCTGTTAAAAGGCAAGTGAGTTTTGCTAATCACTCCCTGATTTTCTAATTGGCGAATTAGCTTGTGAATGGGGAGCAATGAGTCCCTATTGGTGCGGTACTGTCGTCTGTGAACCACTTTGGTGGCAATTGGTACCTCCTGGTCTTTTACCTGGAGCAACCCCACAGCAGAAGGTTCATCTGACAGACCAGGTAAAGTTGACAGCTGCTTAACACCGTTTGTGTTTACAGCAGCTATCCCAAAGGCCCATCGATACCCCTTGGGATCCTTAAAATGTCCCATCCTAAGGTAATCGATTCCCAGTATACATGGAGCCTCTGGACCAGTCACAATAGGGTGCCTTTGCGAGTTTTTACCAGTGAGGCTTATTTCGGCCTCCAAGATAGTCAATTCTTGAGAACCCCCAGTCACTCCATGGATATATATTGGTTGTGTCCCTTGGTGACTTGAGGGCATTAGGGTGCATTGTGCACCAGTGTCCACCAAGGCTTCATATTTCTGTGGTTGAGATGTGCCAGGCCACTTAATCCACACAGTCCAGTATACTCTATTGTCCCTTTCCCCCCCCTGGCTGGGGGCAGGGCCCCTCTATTGTTTACCTCAGTGGCTTGCAGCAACTGGAACTTTCCCCCTTTTGGAAGAGTTCACCTTGGTGGTTGTTTTGCATTGTAATTCTTTTCACTCGTGCCTGAAGTGCAGAAGTGGATGAATTATACCACTTCTTTATATCCTCCCCATGATTACTCAAGAAATACAACAAGGCAAAACGCATGGTCTTATCGTTGTCATTTGCTTGAATACGAGGTGTCTTACTGTTGTCATTTGCTTGAATATGAGGACGTCTCTTTTTTATGGTTGAGATTTTCGATGATATGGGTCGAGAGGAACTCATGTTGTTTAGCTTTCTCAATAGGCGATCGTGGGAATCCTGGTCCCCATCATCTGGTACCTCCATGGATTCATCTACATCAGGCACGTTAGTCAACATGTCAATAATATCATTTTGTGTTCCCTCCATTCTGTTTAACCTTTCAGCTATTTTGACAATGGCTGAAGTATAACGATTAACTTCTGTAGTGCTTATAAATAATTGAAGCTCCTGAAGTTTAGCAATTAGTTCATTCACAAGGGGTTACCTTTCCCCTTGGCCATATACTAATGCAAGTGCACTGGCATGCTTTCATGGAGTAGCCCTTGTAAAGTCACGCCACATTTGTCGTGGAACACGGACTGTCTCAGGATCATGTAATTGGTTCGGGTCATTATGGTTGAAGTGGGGACTGTATAGCATTTCCACCAGAGCACTGGTGCCCCCTGCCTTCCAGTTATCAGCAGTGATGCAGCAGCAGTGTGAGAAGCGGGAGCTGCACGCCGCAGCTGCGTTATTCCCCCCTTTCCCTTTTTCTGGACTTCCAGTGCTGTTTGCTGGCAGAGCTTGATGCTGAGCTGATGATTTCTGGAAGCCAACACGTGTGCGCTTCGCTTGTCTCAGTTCAGAGTGCAGCCATCCCAGCCCTGCTGTGGGCACAGTGCAGCCCTGGCCCTGCTGGAGGACGCCGTGGTGACTCTGAGCTTCAGCAGGGTATTGAGTGGTTTTCTGCTGCCTCTGGGTGGGACTGCGCCCATGTCGTGTCTGCCATTGTTACTGTAAATATTTTATCCTTTCCTTTTGTATTTGCCTTCTATTTAAGATATTGTATGAACGTAGTCAGGCTCCTCTGTTTATGCCGGCGGTTCTCAGCTGTGTTTTGAAATAAACCTGGCACAGGACAGCAGTGCTGTACGTCTGCCTGCAGCTCTTGGAGGGAGCAGGAGGGGAGCCAGAGCTGCTCCAACAACATCCTGGTGCTGCTGCCACCAGGGTTACTGCTGTGCTGCTGTTATGAGCTCCATGGAAGAGATGAGCTCCAGCACGGCCTCCTCTCACTTATTTGGCTCTGAAGCCTTCAGTTGCTATTGGCCGTGGCAAATTCCACGCAGTGTGAATCTCTCTAACAGACATAACTGTATAGGTGGAATTATGGGGGCTGGGAGGGAGGACACAGTGCTGCTGAGAGCAGGGCCAGGCAGCCCAGCATGCTCAGCACCACAGCCAGGTGAGGCTGGCAGTTCAGTTACAGTCTTTGCACTCCCTGTGCTATCTGCACCGCTTTGGCATGAAGACATGACTGGAAAGTTCATCCAGTATTGGGCTGAGCTGTGCTTCCCCCCCATAACCCACAGTGCTGCCACAGCCACATTCTGAGGGCAGACACCCAGCTTCCATAACCAACCATGCACTGAGGCTGAGCTGCCCACACCCCACATCCCAACCTGCTCCTCTACAAAACATCTCCACTTTATTCCATACAAATCCCAGAGCATCCCACTCTTCCCATCCTGCAGCGGGGAGCGGAGACAGCCACAGCTCCCCATGTCCTATCGCATCCCACTCCAGCTGCCCTGTGGTCCTCAGTGCTGCAGCAGCCGGCTGTAGGGTCCACCGCGGGTCCTCAATTCGGTGGGTGTCCCCATCTCAGCCATGGTGTCATGCTCCAGCACCACAACATGGTCTGCCTTCTCCAGCATCCGGGCTTGATGGCTGATGAGCAGCATTGACTGGTCCCCCCTGTTGGGCATTGGGTAGGTTTGTGGCGTGGCATTAAGCTGGTACATTCGGTGTTACACACTGTGTGTGAGTCCCGTCTGATCCCATGTGCGGAGGCACGGTACTTTCACACAGCAGCCTTGATTTGTCGCCGGATCGGGAGGTGACAGCCTTCATGTCAGAAATGTGGACAAATGCTTCTGTTGTCTGAACCGTCTCTTGGCCCTCAGCACAATGGTGCGCTGCCTTTCCAACCCTTCACAGCACTGCTAGGTGCCAAGTGCTGTGCTTTAAGTCTGTTGTACGATGAGTGGCAGCAGAGACTTTCCAAGTGAAATGCTTCATGCTGTAGATAAACAACAACAACAAATACAGCTGGGTTAATGTGGTTGTCTTCCTGTGGCATATTAGTTGAAGCAAAAAAGAAAATCCCCATCCCTTCTTGCTGGTGCTCTTTGCCACCCCCAGGAAGGGCTGAAAAGCTCTTCCAGGTCCTTTCCTTTGAGCCTTTGCTGCAGAGGGTCCCCACAGATTCCATTCCAGGATCTCCCTAAGCCTCCCTGTTTCCTACAGCTGTAGGCACTGATCCTAAAACAGCTGGGCTCTGTTTCCAGCCTGTGGGACCCCAGGAGTTCCTCACACCATCTTCTGCAAAGCCAGAGCTGCCCACAGTCCCCCACAGCCACTCTTCCCACTACATACGTCAGGGTGCGGATACAGCGCGCTGAGTCCCGGATGTCTCACACTTTGATGTACAACGTGGACACGGTGAACACCAACCCCGTGTGGCTGCAGTACTTGATGGAAACGACATTATTTGGGTGACCCTTGAGGGAAGAAGAACGTGCCTGAGAGAGTTGGGCTGGGGAGTTCCTCCGTGGCGTGGAGGCACCGACTCCTTCCCAAGCGCTGCCTCCCACCACCCACAGCTCCACTCCAGGGCAATGGAGCCAGCCTGCTCCAGCACCTGGACATCAGAAGGCAGGGACAGGGGAGCAGCCCAGAAGGAGCCATCCCTGCCATGCACCCCAATTCCCCACGCCATCCTGGGGAGATCTATGAGAATAGCGCATAAAAAGCCAGCAGCCCCCACACCTGTTCTGTCCAACATATACCTTTTTAGGCAGTGAAAAGCAGTTCATCAGTGGCATCCAGGCAGAGCACAGGCTTGGTGTGTCCTTCTGCCACAGAGACGCACTGCAGTGGGGCTGTCTGGGCATTCTTGGTGCCACCCACTGGATTAATGATGACCCCTGCATGGGAAAGAAAGAAGGTGGGGTAGGTATGTGGAAAGGCACAGCACTGTAAGGTCCTACAGGCATGGGAAAGCACGAGCTGCCTCACCCCCAAGCATCTTCCACTTCCTGGTAGGGCAATGGGCCCCTCCATCTGAACTCAGGCATATCTGAGCAATCATCTTCATGGAAATTTTGGCATCTCCCCACTGGCAGCCCCTGCCTAACGGCTCTGCCCAGGTGACACAGACTGTGAGACGTGATGCTCACGGCCTCTGCTCTGAGCCAGGAAACTCAGCTCATTGGACCTCAGCTCAGTTGAGTACAAACTGCACTTTCTCCATCCTGAAGCTCTGCCAGGAACGTTTCATTAGACCAATTTCATGGCAGTTCCTTCAAGCTGCCAGCCAGCCTGTGGTTGGCAAAGTTTGGAAACGGAGCTGTACTCCTTTTAAAACCAAAAAGGATGACAGGGGGCAGCACTGGCATTTGCACCCAGCACCCTGTCCCCGATGCTGGCTCAGAGGATCCATCCTCACCAAACCTTCTTCCAAGGGATGCCCTGCAGGCACCTCATCCCTCCGGCCACAGCATCTGCCAATCACTTCCACATCAGAGTGTTCAGAACACTGAGGTCCAGCAGCCCCACTGCTGCAGTCCTGAGCTTTGTGGACACCAGCAGCTCTTTCCTGCTGGCATTCCAAGCACTGCCTGGGGCTCTGAGCTGTGCTAAATCTTTTCCTATGAGTAGGCAAAACAAGGCAGGAGGCTGGAGAAGGGCAGGCCCAGGGCTGCATGAGGTCTGCATTAGTCAGGAGGGTGAAGGTAAGCTCATTAATTCGGGTTTCGAAGTCACCCGCGTGCGATCTCCTTCTCAATTAGCAGCTTTGCTCACACATTCAGCAGCTCTCCTCTGACCCCTAGTGTTGCTACTGGTCTCGAAGTGACACCGAGACCAAAGGGAAATCCCGGCTCCCCAGGGTGAGATGCGATCAGAGCAAACAGCTCAAGGCGACAAAGCACACACGCGTCTGGCGCCGTGTATCCAGTGGTTGCTGAGAGCAGAGCACCCATCAGCACCAGAGGTGCTCCTAAAGGGCAATGAGAAGGTTGTCCTTGCACTGGGACAAACTCAGGAGCACATTCACCCCGAGGCTGAGCTCTGCACAGCAGTGACTTGGCTTCTGGGGCAGAGAGCTCTGCTCACACAGGACCCAGCACTGCAGAGATACAGCCAAGAGTGGGGAACGCCTGCACGTATTTCCCTGGAAGATGCTTGCAAGAAAAACACACTGACAGTGCCCAGTGTTGCTCACCCCAGCATTACTGTCCTGCTGGAGAGCCAGGGATGGGACAGGACATGCTGACAAGAAATGACACAGAGTGTGTGATGAGGACCTCAATCTGCTTATTATGTGGATGATGCGGAGAGGTCTGGCTGACGGAGCTTCTCACTGTGTGAGTTGGTCAGCATTAGAGAAAGCCAGCATGGAGTTCTGTGAGCTTTTGCAGGGGACGAAGAGGCGCAGAAGCTGCTACCCACCCTTGGTGCTCTTAGAAAGTTAACTGAATCGGCCAAGGAGGAGCGGGAGTTATGGCTAACCTGTTTCCTGCAGGGGTGAACCCCAGAGGTTTGAGACCAAATGAGGTTTGGCAGATGAATGTCACAGACTTCCCAGAGTTTGGGTGTTTCCGTCACTTGCATGTCACAACTGACACATGCAGTGGTTTTCTCTGGGCTGTGGCACAATCTGGACAGACCGCCATGCATTACATAAAAGCGTTGTGCATGGCCAACGCTGTCATGGGTGCACCTCATGAGTCAAAGACTGACAATGACCCAGCATATAGAAATGCATGTTTTGGACGTTGGTGCACAGCTTGGGGCATTAAGCATATCTTCAGCATTCCCGGCAGCAGCACCTGCCAGGCTATTATGGAGTGTGCACATCAGACCTTGAAGGGGCGTCTTTGTGCGCTTAAAGAGGGGCGAGGGCTGGAGGGGCCTGAGCTGTGCCCACACGCTCTCCTCCTGCGTAAGAGAATCGGATGGGAGACCATCAGCTGACCGAATGGACACCAATAGGTCAGGTCCTGATCAGACCCGACGGAGGGCCATGGCTCCCAGACCCTATGCCACTCCTTGTCAAGGGCAGGAAACACGTCTGTGTCGGGACCCCAAGTGGGCCCTGCTGGCTGCCGGCACGTTGGGTTAAGCCGGCACCAAATGACGAGCCATCCTGAGCACCGTGAGGATCTGAACATCTCAGCACCAGTTTTGGTCAACAACTCCTTGGTTAATGTCTCCAGTGCAGCCAGTGATTTGACGTCAGCACTGGGCAGCGGCTGCTGGTAACGGCACATGAGACAGCGTTGCTCCCAATGTGCCTGAAGGTCCGAACTGGGAATCCAGCCTTCATGCCGGACTGATAGTTCGTGAGCGGGGGAGACCTTGTTCCTGGATAGTCCCCCAGTGGTGGACATTCAGAACGATTCTGCACAGCCAATATGTTTTTGTCTTCTTATTTGGTTATGGAGTGTGACATTATAATGCACACTGGACAGAACTGGATTGCCACGAAGATTCTGTACAATAGTGTTACATTGAACTTGGAGAAGTTGTAACTCCATTGTGTACTGTGCTGTTATCTTGAACTTGAATGCACTGTTCTCTACAAGTTGACTAAGTGTTGCCATACAGCATTTCACAATTTTTAGGCAGATTGCTGTTGTGTGCTTTCAGGTTTGTAGTCACTGCAGCTGCATCTCTTTGGTATGTTATTATGACAGTTTCATTGTTTTTCGCATATGTTTAATGATTGATTCATTTGCGGAATAGCCTTAAATGTGCAAATCACCTTTGGGGTAACAGGGAGTATGCAGGGGAACCTTTACAGGGGCTGGAGATGATAAAGAGGGGGGAGATGTTGGGTATTGGGCAGGTGGTGCCTGCGTGCACCAGAGCTGGAGTCTTGGAGGTCATGGGTATCTGATAGGGGTGGTCACCTGTACCACTATATAGGGTTTGTGGTGCGGCATTAAACTGGTACTTTCAGCGTTACAAACTGTGTGTTCTGGTTAGCATTTGGGCTGCTGTGCTAACAGATGTGTCTGGGGTTATCTTGTTTTAAAATGGAAGGGCTCGTAAGGAGCAGAGGGATGTGAGGTATTTCTAGTCTGCTTCATGCTCCCGATTCCAGAACCCTTCCAATTGTGAGGAAACAGAAGTGCTGAGCTGTGTGCGTGTTCCATGGTGCAGAGTCCAGTGACAGTTGGTGCCCGGCGTCTGTGCAGGGCAGCACCGAGGTTGTTAGAAGCATAGGAATCTGCCAGAGAGGAATCTGATGTGAAGGTACTAAAGGTAAAAGGCAGCATTTCTATCAGTACTGGAGGAGGGTAGGAAACTTTGTCCTTAAGTGCTGTTTTTGTTCCCTTTGTCATGCAGTCAATCCAGCAACTAACTTGAGAACCCGACTTCTCCTCTCTTTAGTTTAGATTTGGTGAAATTCCCTGAAAAAAAAAAAAAAAAAAAAAAAAAAAATTTCCTCGAAAATTCACTAGTGTCTGTGTGAGTAAAAGGTTCCAACCTTTATTGACTATCGGAAATGCTTAGCTCAGAAATGTGCAGCACTTTAATGAAAGAGTTCTGAATCACTTGAATTTGATCTTCTGTCTGGCCTGGTTGCAGGTTTTACTGCATTTGGTACCTTAAAAAAAAAAGCAACAAAACAAATCTAAAATACCAAAATATTTGATTTTTACATCAGAAAAGAAAAAAAAAAAAATGAACCAACCCAAACCCTTGTTGTGGCTGAGCAGAACGTGCTGCAGCTCCATGCAGTGCTGAGTTACAGTATACAGGCACATGTGTGTGGATTTGTGTATTGATACGCACTGTCATGCTTTTGCTGTACAGGTAATAAAGACGGAGGATGGTTTTTGTGGATTCTTCAAAGGTGAAGAATCCTTGAAGACCAGAAATTCCAACTTACAGAATTTGACATAGGCAAAGTGAGGAGGAAAATTCTTTCTAACCTGTTATAATTAATTCACGGATTCAGTGTTGGTTCGGCCTACAGGAGAAGTGAACTGCAAAGCTTTGAAGATCACTGTATTTGCTGAGGTTGTCCAGGTGGGTGAGCTTGAAGACCTGCAGCGGTCAGACAAATGTGTTGGGGTTACTCACTGCTGTCACTCGTGGTGTTGAAGGAGGGGCTCCATTGGAGGGCTTGCAGCCGTGCAGCCCAGGGACTCCTTGCTGAGTCAGGGTGATGTTACTAGAGTTTGACCAGTGTTGAGGAGGGCAATGTTTTGAAACAACTGCTCCTGAGAGACTGATTGAATGAAGAGAACAAAGCTGGGAAGACGGGTGGGCATTCCTCATCCTTTTCTGCTTTTTGGTGTTTTGCTTAGGGTTCCTTTTCAAAAGAAGATTTCACTGATCAAGACTGTAGAAGACTTTCAGTCCAAGGAAGCACGAGCCAGCTCTTTGAGAAGCACAGGAAGAGCTGCACAGAGATCCCCGAGACCAGAACTGCTTCTGTGCGCTCGTCCAGCATGTCGATTAAAGGAAATGATTGCTATTTCTACTTCTATTCCACTTGTAAAAAGGTCTGCTTGGGTTTTTTCCTTCATTTTTTCTTTCTTTCAGTTCTGAAGTTAAGAGGAATGGGTAGAATAAGTAGAAGTATTACTGGTCTTCAGCAAACTTCATAACTAATTGCATTGTACAATAGAGCAACTCGCTAAAAATGAGCTCAAAGCATGGCCAGTTCTCAGGCTGTACTATTTCATTTTCCTCTCTTGGTTTCCATTGGGTTACAGAGAGACAACTGTCCCTTCAGGCACTGTGAAGCCGCTTTGGGCAATGAAACCATCTGCACGCTGTGGAAGGAGGGCCGCTGCTTCAGGAATGTCTGCAGGTTCAGGCACATGGAGATCACTGTGAGTGTTGGCTCCTCAGAGTTTATCACCAAACCCACTTCTCATTTCTTTAGGTGGGCTGAATGTGCTTTTGCAGATTAGGTTCATTTGCTTTGAAATGATGATGGTTCCTACGGTTAAGAATAGGGGAGGAAGCAGAGGGAAGAGAGCTCAATGGCATTGGTATATCATAGCAGAATATTCTTGTAGTTGATACCAACAGTGTTCTATCAACAGATACTAAAGAACCACATCAATCAGACAAGCATTCTGCAAGGTGTGTTAGTTTAACCCCTTCTAAACTGGTGTCCTCACCCACAGAATGCTAGGAAAGCTCAGTGAGCCTGGTGCTCCCAGCCTGCGCACGCTTCAGAGTGGTGTTTGAGTGCTGCTTTGTGGCAGTCTGCTCACTGGCACCATCTGGAGCTCAGTCTCCCTTTGCAGATCTTAGGTCCACGTTACCATCAGCTCTTCTTCCTTTCTGTCTTCAGAAAAAACGCAGCATGATTTCCTGCTACTGGGAGAACCAGCCAGGAGGCTGCCAGAAATCCAACTGTGCCTTCCATCACACCAAGGGACGTTACCTCAATGGGGTTTTCTTTCCACCAAGCCAAAGTGAGTTTGTCTTTTTTAGGTACGAAAGATTAACTCTATTACTCACAGGTGGGTATAGTGTCATAAAGAACGCCAGGTAACGTTCACTTGTGAGCTGATAGATAGGTTCAGAGCTGAACTTTGTGCGCTTCTGATACCTCAGTTTTATCTTGCATGCTCAGCTTCTCTCTGCTCCTGTGGCCTTTGCCTTGCAGGTTGTTCTCCTGCATTTAAGCTTTTACTGGGTGTCAGGGAGATGAATGTTGTGTAGGGGGGGATTTCTTTGTTCACAGAGAAGCCATTTGGATGGGCAAGTGGAGACTCAGCATTTATCTGTGTGGGTTTTCAGCCTTGCCTGCCATCTTTGTGCAGTGGATAATCTGATTGAATTCCTACCGCATAACTGAAGAGACTGATTTTTTCTTTGCTTGTACAGACCAGCTTTCTAAGGAGGGAGAAGAAACAAAAACACCTGTCCAGCAACCAGCTGAAGAAAACCATCATGGATTGCAGATAATTTCCACTACAAAATCTGATGCTGATACAAAACAAGGTATTCCAGGATTAATCAGAAGCACTTGCCAATTAACTCCAAAGCAATTCATTGTACAAACACAACAGAACATAGGGTTGCTGAATGGAATCAGCTATTTCCATGATCTTGTTCCTACCTTGTAACTTCATGTGCCTTTCAGATTAGGAAGGTAAACTCCTTTGTTTACATCATTAGAGCAAGACGAGGCCTCAGCATGGAGTTTAAGTGCCTGTATGTGCATCTTTTCAACCAGTGGTGAAAGCCACATTTGCTGATAGAGGAATCTAATGTCATATGGATGGGATAAAGTAAGGGATAAAGCCTACTTTTAATATCCAGAAGGTTGAAAGGAGGGCAGCAGACAGACATCAGGTCCATGGTGCTCTTAGCTGTGGGGAGAGCTGACAGGGTTTGTTCTGCATGCTTCTGAGCAGGAGGCAGTTTGCAGAGCTGTGGTCCTCAGCGTGTGCCTCTGTCCCTCAGTCTCATTTACTGCTCTGTGTTCCCAGATGACAGTTTGAATGCTGGAATAAAAACACTTGGATCAGAAGGACCTTCAGGAGCTCCTGCTCATCGGCTCAAATCTCAGATTGTTCGTGTGCCTAAGAAGGAGAATGTGCGGACACTGGTCAGCACTGTGATGCTGCCTGCAAAGCAGGGTAATGATGAGTACCTTTGCTTCCATTTGGTGGCTCCTAAGTGGAATGGAGAAATTACAATTGGGACTTACCCTGAGTGCATTACAGTTGCAATATTATTTTGTGTCAGGGCTGTCAAAGTGGTGTCTTTTGGTTGTATTTGTTTTGGGTGGGAAATGGGCTCACAAGACAGTAATTCTGTTGGTTTCTGTCAAATAAGCACTTTGTTTTTCTTTGTTTTAGGGGAGGTGCCTGTGAGTCAACCGAATACTGCTGATAAACCTGGAAAACGGAAATCCTCTGTAGGTAAGGGCTGCTTGTGAGCTGCTGTTTGGCTGCCTCCACGTAAATGGGAGGGCACTGCTGAAGCAGGAGGGAGGAAAGTGTGTCGTGGGTCTGTGATGACTCCAAGTGGCACACAAGTGTAGCAGCTGAAAGGTGAATTTGAGAACATACACTTGGAGAAACCAAAGTTTGTGGTTGACTTGTAAAAATCTTTCTCCAAAGGAATTATCTTAGGAATGTTGTTGTTTTCTCTCTGTAGCTGATGTCAGTGGCCTTCCGCTGAAGCGCAGCCTCGTAGAAAGGCTGGGGAAGAAGATCGAGGTTGACAGAGCACCAAGGAGAGGTAAATGGTCATCGGTGTTTGCTGCACAGATTCTCTAGGCTTTCTGCTTATTCTTTCTCAGGAGCGTTGTTGTTGGGAACACGTATATTCTGTAATATTATGACAAATCTGGAAACTTGAGCTCTCGTTGTAATTTCTTGTAATCCTTATGCTTCTCCTTTCTTGATGATGACAGAGAAGGGTGCCAAGCCAGCAGGGGAGATCTGGAAGAAGAGACGACTGGAAGAAGAGAAGCAAAAAGTAGAAGAGGTTCTTACTGAGAAGAGATCTAAGGATAAGCGCAAGAAGAAGAGAATTTTCCCTCCACCTGAGCCTGGTAACGTGAAACTGGAAGAGCCACCGCGTAAAATCAAGCGATTGGAAGAAATGCATATTAAAAGCTTAGAAGAAATCAAGCAGGAGAAAGCCCTGCGGATGCAGCAGATCGCAAAGCCAGCAGGTAACGAGGTGTTTCACTGTCTGCTCTGCTGAAGTGCTTCCCCTGTCAAGCAAATGGAGTTTGCTTAGAATTGCCTGGGCTGTTTCTTACCAAATGCAAAGGCAGGAAGTGCCAGGATGTCCATCCATGTGTTTTTCCATTGAATCCGTGGTGTCTGCCTGCTTCATTCTGGAGAATTCATTCGCTGTGAGGTTTTGTAATTCAGTTTCTCATGTACTTTCTTTCTGCCATGTTTTTGGTGTGGCATGTTCTGTGTGTTGACACCAAGGTTATCTTCATCTTTGGCGTGTTGCTTGTTTTAATATGTAAATGTGTTTGTAAAGCATGGATTGAGTTTTTAACATGGGGGCCAACCTCTGTCACAAAGGTCAGGGGGGTGAGTTATTCACTGGGGAGGTGAGAGAGGCTTCGTGAAGAGACAGCATGTGAAGGAGGGAAGAGCTTGGATACTGTATGGACTGCGAGATGTCGCCTCTCTCGTGTTCTTTGTTATTGAATGTGAGGAAATAAGCACATGGAGGAAACACTGGCACTCAGGTTTCTTTCTGTGCTTGCTGTTGACCAAGTGATTTTCTTTTTCCTTGTTTTAAAGCACCTGGAAGAGAAGAGGAAAAGACTGTGGAATGGAGCAGGGCTGCTCCCAAAGCTGTCTCTGCACCCGCAGAGGTGAGTCCCTTCTGTAGATGGACACAGTGACACAATTTCTTCACATGTTCTCATGTCTCACTGCTCACCATGTGCCACCATCATGAGTGCATTCCTACCTTCCTGCCTTTGGTGAAGAGCTGCAGCCATGTTTCACAATCCTGGTACTTTCAATGGCTTTCCCAGACAGCTTTGCACTCCTCAAACTCAGAATTGATCTGATTGTATCTGGCAGTGAGGCAGTAACCCTGCTGGCACCAGGTACAACTTGTGAGGTTAAGGTGGGAGCGCTGGATACAAAAAGGTCACGATGGCTTCGTGTTCAATGAAATCAGACTGTGGGTGGATATTGTGTAGGGGAACAGGAATGACTTTCTGTTGCTGAAATAGAATGTGGTGTGTAACAGCTCTAGCACTGTACTGATTTAAACGAGCACTGAAGAAGAGGAGCCTCCAGCTAAAAAAGCAGCTTTGGTAAGGAGGGGAAGAAGTGTCAGTGCTGTCCTGGTCAGGCTGATACTGAGATACAACTGCTGCAGAAAGTGTGGAGAACTGAAATGTTCTGCAGGTTTCCTTTCAAAGCAGTCGCTTTGTGCAGGATGCTGGATGAATGGCAGTGTGTGCACAATGCTCTGCAGCCCTGTGATTCCTTTGTGGTGTGAAGGAATTTGTCCATTAATGCTGCATTGTTAAAAAGACCTGAGGTGCTCTGCAGCCTTCACGTGGTTGTTAACATCCTTCAGGAGCCCCTTAGCCCCCGTGTTGGGTTCAGGATCAGCAGTGCTGAAGGAGAAGCACTGCAGAGGAAGGATCTCCTGAGCAATCTTTGTCTTTCTTTGACTTTGTCTTCCTTTCTTTGACTTTGTCTTCCTTCTTCGCAGACTGCTGCTCCAGCCCTGCCGGAGGTCAGCCTGCTCACCAAGGCTGTAGAAGATGACACTGAAAAGTTCATCTCGGAAATCTCAGGAGGGGAAATGGAAGCAGAAATTGACTTGGACCTGGAGAAGGATGAGGATGATTTCCTTCGTGAACTTTCTGAGATGATTGACAGTTGAACTGCATAGTAGTTATTATAGTATGTTAAAAAAAAAAAAACAAAAAACACAAACAAACAAACAAAAAACCAAAAACACAACAAAACAACAACAACAAAAAAAAACCCTTTAATTTAATAAAAACCTTTTCTTTTTGGTTGGATACCCCAGGGTGATACTTTACTAAAGGAGGCTTCAAAATAATGAGTCTTAAAGCACAGCTGAACTGGTAAAAGATTGGCAGACTGCATTCCATTGTCCTGAGTTTTCCTGCTGGTCAGAGTTGAGGCCCTGTGCATCCATTCCCTGATCCTGGTTGGCTCCTTTCAGCAGCAAGAGGACAAAGCAGTTCTGTGACAGCCCAGAAGGACGTCCATCTGTGTGCTGCAGTGCCTGGCAATTGATCTCCTGATTCAGTGACGCTCTGAAGGCTTCAACCTCAAGCTCCTTCCTTCCTCCTCCCTTGGCCATGCTCAGCGTTGGGTGCAGCTGGAAGCTTCTTCGGTGCTCCCATTTCTCGGGCAGTCCCCATGTCTAGCCTGGAGTTCTGCCAGCTCTTGAGTATTTTTGGTGTATGCTTTTGTTTATGACTCGAATCCTTTAAGGCAACTTAATGACAATGTGGGGGTGGGAGGGAGCAGAATTATTCTTTTGTTTTGGACCAAATGTGCCACCAAGGCGGGGGGGTGCTCCCTGCCTTCCAGTTATCAGCAGTGATGCAGCAGCAGTGTGAGAAGCGGGAGCTGCACGCCACAGCTGCGTTATTCCCCCCTTTCCCTTTTGCTGGATTTCCAGTGCTGTTTGCTGGCAGAGCTTGATGCTGTGCTGATGATTTCTGGAAGCCAACACGTGTGCGCTTCGCTTGTCTCAGTTCAGAGTGCAGCCATCCCAGCCCTGCTGTGGGCACAGTGCAGCCCTGGCCCTGCTGGAGGACGCCGTGGTGACTCTGTGCTTCAGCAGGGTATTGAGTGGTTTTCTGCTGCCTCTGGGTGGGACTGTGCCCATGTCGTGTCTGCCACTGTTACTGTAAATATTTTATCTTTTCCTATTTGTATTTGCCGTCTATTTAAGATATTGTATGAACGTAGTCAGGCTTCTCTGTTTGTGCCAGCGGCTCTCAGCTGTGTTTTTAAATAAACCTTGCACAGGACAGCAGTGCTGTACGTCTGCCTGCAGCTCATGGAGGGAGCAGGAGGGGAGCCAGGAGTGCTGCTCCAGCAACATCCTGGTGCTGCTGCCACCAGGGTTACTGCTGTGCTGCTGTTATGAGCTCCATGGAAGAGATGAGCTCCAGCACTGCCTCCTCTCACTTATTTGGCTCTGAACCCTTCAGTTGCTATTGGCCGTGGCACATTCCATGCAGTGTGATTCTCTCTAACAGACATAACTGTATCAGTGGAATTGTGGGGGCTGGGAGGGAGGACACAGTGCTGCTGAGAGCAGGGCCAGGCAGCCCAGCATGCTCAGCACCACAGCCAGGTGAGGCTGGCAGTTCAGTTACAGGTGTGTGTGCAGCTGGTCACCACTCAGCCTCCCCCATTGCAGCTCCCCGTGTCCCACAGTTCCCCCATCCCCGTTCTCCCGCTGTCCCATTGTCACCCTGCCACACCACTGCTGTGTGCACTAAACCTTTATTGCCCCCCGAAGAGGTCCTCATTGTACACCACCTGCGCCCGCTTGTCGCGGTGTGAGCCCTTGGCACTGTTCTTTACGGCTGTTGGGGCACAGGATGGGGGCAGGGACTCAGCACTGCTGGCACCCCCACACCGTCCCTGTGCCCCTCAGTGCCCCCCAGCTCACCCAGGGATCCCCAGAGCCTGGTCAGCTGATTCCATCTTCTTGTAGGTGACAAAGGCACAGCTGTGGGGGGGTGAGGTCAGCACAGCTTCCACCCCATTCAGCACCACCCCACAACAGATGCACCCATACATCACTGACTCACCCACAGCTTTGCCCACGCCCCCTGCCCCTCTGCTCATCCTGCTCTCGCCTCCCCCGCTCCTCAGGCTCCGGCTCCTGCTCCCAGTCCAAGCGGCTGTCGCGCTCTCCCCTCTCAGGGGGGTCCCCACGTCCCCCACCAGCTTCAGGGTCCCGCAGGTGCTTGCTGGTGCAGACGAAGCTGGTTTGAAAAAATGCGGGGGCGGAGGGGGGGTGAGCAAAATAAACACAGAGTGAGTGCACAAATATGGGGGAGAGAACAAAATAAAGGGATAGGAACCACAAATAATGAGGTGGGAGCAGTAAAGAACTGGGGGGGCGGGGGGGGTGGCACTCACCTCTCATCGGGGTCGCATCCCGTTCTCTGCCATCCACGATGTTGTGGGAAGCTGTGGAGGAACTGCTCAAATGTATTCTCTCTAAGAGAGGGGAGCAGGTATCTCCTAAATGCATATCCGAGCTGGTAAAATGGGCTCATATGAATGGACACCTTCAGGAGGTGGCACTGATGTTCACTGTAGCCGAATGGTGAGAAATAGTCGACCATATGTGGGACTTTGTTATCTCCAAAAATAAGGAATACAAAATAAATACATTGAAGAATATGCAAGCCGAGTGGCAGATTGCTGCTGCTGTGGTACAAGCTCTATCCGGACCTAGTGCTCAGTCAAGGTCAGAACTTGACTCCCTGTTACCAGGAGGTTCGTACTCTGTTTGCTCATCGGCCTCACAAGTCAGGGCTGCCGCAGAAGCCCCGAATAATCCCCCATCCTCGACCTCTTCAACGTCTCTGGCAGATCCGGTTTTGGCTGGTGAGGAAGGTGCGGTGGGGGGGGGCTGAGGGGTGTGCAGAGCAGCAAGAAGCTCCTGAGAGTGAAAGCGACTCGGATAATGGTGGGAATGAGAAAGTGTTGGAGGAACATAATAAAACATTAACTGAGGAGCTGCAGGACTTAGAACTGCGTACGAAGGAGGCATCAGTCTCTTTGAGCGTTTCACCGATGTCTTTACAGCCCCTGTCTATGCGATTCCCCCCCACATGTAGCGATCCTCCACCTTTGCGTTGGTCTGGAGTCATTAGAGACATGATATTGGAGGGACCGTGTCAAGCTGTGTTTCAGCTCGCTTGCCCGCTGATAGACGATCAGCAGGGAGCTGCTCGGTGGGAAGTGCATCATTGGAAATTGTTACAGCAGGCTGGTAAGACTGTGACTGACTATGGGATACGATCTGAAGCTTCTAAGCAAATCATTCAATGGATTTTCACTGAGGATACTCATATGACACTAGACACTTCTAATCTTGTGCGGTTGTTACTAACACCACCAGAATACGTTGTTGGTCTCATCTCAAGGCAGAAAATAGCATCCAGCCTTTATAGTAACTGTGTTGTGTGTTTCTTTCCTAGTGGAATTGCTTTGTAACTTGCGGTGTTATAAATAATATTAGTAATGGTTTGACATAGTGTGTGATTTTCAGTGTTACCAATGCAGTCTCAAGAATTAGAATTTTAGGCATTATCCATAGGTCAAATGTGTGTTAAAGAAAGGATTTGATGTAATCAGTGCTGTAATCTATGGGAATAGCTCTTTTAGTATGTTAGTACTGCTCACTCATGATGTTATTAGCCTATTAATTAGCTTTTCTTAATTTGCAAAGACAAAACCTGGAAAGGAATCCCAGGCAAAGGGATGACCCTGTATTGTAGAATGGATACGTCTCTTACACCCAACTAATTGGGATTTTAAAAATATGACCATGCATCACTTGAGACAAAAGTGCATACTAATAGAACTAAATTTGATAGTTTATTCTGTTTTCCAGGCAGCTGTTCCACTTGGGCTCTGTATCACGCACTGGCCATGTGGATATGGTGTACAACTGGAAGAAATCCTTCAGACCCTGAATGCAGGAGAGAATCTGTGATGGGTGAGAGAGGAAAGGTGCACTTTGAAGCAGGGAAGGCCCTGCTGGCACCGCCTGTCGCAACCACCACCAACACGGTTTGCTGTTTC
This sequence comes from Coturnix japonica, assembly GCF_054131305.1. Lineage (NCBI taxonomy): Eukaryota > Metazoa > Chordata > Aves > Galliformes > Phasianidae > Coturnix > Coturnix japonica. Next base: position 3,614,665 of record NC_140688.1, on the reverse strand, counting down.
TCAAGGGTCAATAAGTAATAATGCCCCTAGTGATACTCCAGCACATTTGTCCTCTAAAACTGGTTCTATCTGACATGCAACTTCATAAAGTTCAATTATCAATTATTAGCTCAAAGGCATGGTTATGAGCATCCTAAAAGCATTTGTTGCACAAATTTTAGTGGCCATTAAAAATCAATATATCAGAGTATATGAAAGTTGAAGACTTTTCCTAACTAGTGACATGTGAACACAATGGGACCCTCATGGATTTATTTCCAGGTTGCAGAAACTTAGGTTGCAGAGCAAACGAGTTTGTTCTTTTTAGTAGGTTTAACAGTAATGTTGTTATGCTGTGTTTGACTTGTCTCTTTTTTCACATCTAGAGTATTGTCAATCGAGGCCTTGATTGAGTTATAATGGTTATGTTATTAATATAAGTAGTGTTGTTATTCTATAGGCAGTAGCTTGCTAATTAATAAAAAAGGGGGGGTCGCCGCGCTCCGACCCCGCAGAGCTCCACTCCATGCGGTACTTTGAAATAGGGATGACGGATTCCGGCCCCGAGCAGCCCTGGTTCTTTGAAGTGGGGTACGTGGATGGCGAAATCTTCGTGCACTACAACAGCTCCGGTCGGAGGTACGTGCCCCGCACGGGGACAAGTACAGTGCTGCGTGGAGCACGCCAGCCTGCCCCAGCCCAGCCTCTACTCATGAGGTGAGTGAGGGGATGTGGGGCTGGGGGGCTCTGGGCTGCCCCTTCCGCTGCTGACAGCCCTGCCTTCCCCCAGAGCAGTCACAGTCCAGCGTGGTGCCCAACGTGGTGGGGGTGGTTGTCGCCGTTGTGGCCATTGCCATCATGGCTGGCGTTGGATTCATCATCTACAGACGCCATGCAGGTAAAAGTGGAGGGGTGTAGGAGGACAGTGGGGGCTGTGGGGGGATTTGAGGCTCCCTCAGGAGCCCTCAGCCTGGCTGTGATGTGAACCTGTGCTGATGCATCTCTCTGTCTGCAGGGAAGAAGGAGAAAGGCTACAACACGGCGCCCAGTGAGTGATGAGGGCAGCGCTGTCCCCCACCTCTGCCCAGTGCCAGGGCAGCATTGGGGTCCCCGATTTCTCCCAGGGTTCCCCTTCCTGGTGCTCAAAGCTGCTCCATGCCCCACAGCAAGAACAGGGCTGGGGCTCATGGCTGTGAGAGTCCTTCCTTGTTTTCTGGCTCCAAGCTTGCTTCCTGAGGTGTTTCTTGTGAGAAGACTCTCAATGATTTATTGAAGTGGCAAGTAATGGGTGCTACCGTGTGACAATCAATATCACTTTTTGGGTATTTGAATATTTGAAAGCACCTTCCTTCAGAGCTGTTTGCCTCCAGAAGAGTGCTCAGGACTGTTTATGAGCGGAAGATCTGGCCCGGGACTAAATAGCTCCAGCTTGGTGTGGGAAATCTGGGTAATGAAGCCATCGTGCCCTGTGAAAAACAGGATGCGGATGGGTATCCCTGCTCCCTCTTATCTGCTGGCAAGGCTCAGAAGATGGGAACAAAGGAATTTCTGCTAAGATCCCAGAGCCAGAAGCTTCCATTCCAAGGAGTGCTGACTCAACTACTTTGGATTCGAGCTGTCACTCCAAAGAGAGCTGACTTGACCACTTTGGACATATAAATAAGTTGGTGCTACCATTGGAAATTGTCATCGTGGTCACCATTAACAGAACAACGCCTGACGACCCACCACGACTGAAGACCAATGACTGAACTACAAACCTCGATGGATCCATGGTGGTGAATATCTCCCTCTTGCTTCCTACAGAGACTCCTTGCTTCTATTTCATATTTTTACTGCATTCCCTTCCCCATCACCCTACACCATAATAGCGTCCGTCCTCCCCTTCCCCATCTCCCTGATAAAGTCTTGTAATAAACTGGTCGGACCAATGTTTGAACCGTTGTTTCTTAATCCCGCACCAGGTATATGTATATCAAAGAACCTTGCCTCCCTCCTACAAACTGGGCTGAGACAATGGCTCTTCTTACCTTACAGGCCAGGAAGGTGGAACCAGCGACTCGAGCACAGCTGCGGTGTGGGGCTGGGGGTTGGAAGGGGTCCCTGTGCTCCTTGTGCTCCTTGTGGTGCTGCACCAGGGCTGGGCTGGGACTCTGCAGGGAGCTGAGGGTTGGGATGTGAACGTGGCCCTATGGGACACCATCTCTTCTTCTTCACACAGGAAGTAACCAAACCGTCTGAGTGCTGTGCTTCAGCCTGCAAGGGGCCAACTGGCCACACGAGCATTTGGGGTCGGTGATGAACACAGCCCCATCCCCTCTACCTCTCACATCTCCCTCTGCTTCCTATGCTGTTATGCTTTTCCTGTGCTGCTTCTTGTGAAATAAAGTGTTGGGCTGTTCTGTGCTCAGCCTGCCTGCATTCTGCTCTGTGCCGTGCTCAGGGTTGGGGTGGATGAGGGGACCTCTCCTCATCCCTCCTCCCCCCACCCCACACTCTTTGCCCATTGCTCCATTTCACACTGCTGCTCTCCTCCTCCCCTTTGCACTCCCTGTGCTATCTGCACCGCTTTGGCATGAAGACGTGACTGGAAAGTTCATCTAGTATTGGGCTGACCTGTGCTTCCCCCCCATAACCCACAGTGCTGCCACAGCCACATTCTGAGGGCAGACACACTGCTTCCATAACCAACCATGCACTGAGGCTGAGCTGCCCACACCCCACATCCCAACCTGCTCCTCTACAAAACATCTCCGCTTTATTCCATACAAATCCCAGAGCATCCCACTCTTCCCATCCTGCAGCGGGGAGCGGACAGCCACAGCTCCCCATGTCCCATCGCATCCCACTCCAGCTGCCCTGTGGTCCTCAGTGCTGCAGCAGCCGGCTGTAGGGTCCACCGTGGGTCCTCAATTCGGTGGGTGTCCCCATCTCAGCCATCATGTCATGCTCCAGCACCACAACATGGTCTGCCTTCTCCAGCATCCGGGGTTGATGGCTGATGAGTAGCATTGACTGGTCCCCCCTGTTGTTTATTGGGTAGGTTTGTGGCGTGGCATTAAGCTGGTACATTCGGTGTTACACACTGTGTGTGAGTCCCGTCTGATCCCATGTGCGGAGGCACGGTACTTTCACACAGCAGCCTTGATTTGTCGCCGGATCGGGAGGCGACAGACTTCATGTCAGAAATGTGGGCAAATGCTTCTGTTGTCTGAACCGTCTCTTGGCCCTCAGCACAATGGTGCGCTGCCTTTCCAACCCTTCATAGCACTGCTAGGTGCCAAGTGCTGTGCTTTAAGTCTGTTGTACGATGAGTGGCAGCAGAGACTTTCCAAGTGAAATGCTTCATGCTGTAGATAAACAACAACAACAAATACAGCTGGGTTAATGTGGTCGTCTTCCTGTGGCATATTAGTTGAAGCAAAAAAGAAAATCCCCATCCCTTCTTGCTGGTGCTCTTGGCCACCCCCAGGAAGGGCTAAAAACTTCTTTCAGGTCCTTTCCCTTGAGCCTTTGCTGCAGAGGGTCCCCACAGATTCCATTCCAAGATCTCCCTAAGCCTCCCTGTTTCCTACAGCTGTAGGCACTGATCCTAAAACAGCTGGGCTCTGTTTCCAGCCTGTGGGACCCCAGGAGTTCCTCACACCATCTTCTGCAAAGCCAGAGCTGCCCACAGTCCCCCACAGCCACTCTTCCCACTACATACGTCAGGGTGCAGATGCAGCGCGCTGAGTCCCGGATGTTTCAAACTTTGATGTACAACGTGGACACGGTGAACACCAACCCCGTGTGGCTGCAGTACTTGATGGAAACAACATTATTTGGGTGACCCTTGAGGGAAGCAATTTCCTGACCCGTCACCAAGTTCCACATCTTACAGCTCCGGTCTGTAGGAAGAAGAATGTGACTGAGAGAGTTGGGCTGGGGAGTTCCTCCGTGGCGTGGAGGCACCGACTCCTTCCCAAGCGCTGCCTCCCACCACCCACAGCTCCACTCCAGGGCAATGGAGCCAACCTGCTCCAGCACCTGGACATCAGAAGGCAGGGACAGGGGAGCAGCCCAGAAGGAGCCATCCCTGCCATGCACCCCAATTCCCCACGCCAGCCTGGGGAGATCTATGAGAATAGCGCATAAAAAGCCAGCAGCCCCCACACCTGTTCTGTCCAACATATACCTTTTCAGGCAGTGAAAAGCAGTTCATCAGTGGCATCCAGGCAGAGAACAGGCTTGGTGTGTCCTTCTGCCACAGAGACGCACTGCAGTGGGGCTGTCCGGGCATTCTTGGTGCCACCCACTGGATTAATGATGACCCCTGCATGGGAAAGAAAGAAGGTGGGGTAGGTATGTGGAAAGGCACAGCACTGTAAGGTCCTACAGGCATGGGAAAGCACGAGCTGCCTCACCCCCAAGCATCTTCCACTTCCTGGTAGGGCAATGGGCCCCTCCATCTGAACTCAGGCATATCTGAGCAATCATCTTCATGGAAAACCTTGGCATCTCCCCACTAGCAGCCCCTGCCTAACGGCTCTGCCCAGGTGACACAGACTGTGAGACGTGATGCTCACGGCCTCTGCTCTGAGCCAGGAAACTCAGCTCATTGGACCTCAGCTCAGTTGAGTACAAACTGCACTTTCTCCATCCTGAAGCTCTGCCAGGAACGCTTCATTAGACCAATTTCATGGCAGTTCCTTCAAGCTGCCAGCCAGCCTGTGGTTGGCAAAGTTTGGAAACGGAGCTGTACTCCTTTTAAAACCAAAAGGATGACAGGGGGCAGCACTGGCATTTGCACCCAGCACCCTGTCCCCGATGCTGGCTGAGAGGATCCATCCTCACCAAACCTTCTTCCAAGGGATGCCCTGCAGGCACCTCATCCCTCCGGCCACAGCATCTGCCAATCACTTCCACATCAGAGTGTTCAGAACACTGAGGTCCAGCAGCCCCACTGCTGTAGTCCTGAGCTTTGTGGACACCAGCAGCTCTTTCCTGCTGGCATTCCAAGCGCCGCCTGGGGCTCTGAGCTGTGCTAAATCTTTTCCTATGAGTAGGCAAAACAAGGCAGGAGGCTGGAGAAGGGCAGGCCCAGGGCTGCATGAGGTCTGCATTAGTCAGGAGGGTGAAGGTAAGCTCATTAATTCGGGTTTAGAAGGCACACGCGTGCGATCTCCTTCTCAATTAGCAGCTTTGCTCACACATTCAGCAGCTCTCCTCTGACCCCTAGTGTTGCTACTGGTCTCGAAGTGACACCGAGACCAAAGGGAAATCCCGGCTCTCCAGGGTGAGATGCGATCAGAGCAAACAGCTCAAGGTGACAAAGCACACACGCGTCTGGCGCCGTGTATCCAGTGGTTGCTGAGAGCAGAGCACCCATCAGCACCAGAGGTGCTCCTAAAGGGCAATGAGAAGGTTGTCCTTGCACTGGGACAAACTCAGGAGCACATTCACCCCGAGGCTGAGCTCTGCACAGCAGTGACTTGGCTTCTGGGGCAGAGAGCTCTGCTCACACAGGACCCAGCACTGCAGAGATACAGCCAAGAGTGGGGAACGCCTGCACGTATTTCCCTGGAAGATGCTTGCAAGAAAAACACACTGACAGTGCCCAGTGTTACTCACCCCAGCATTACAGTCCTGCTGGAGAGCCAGGGATGGGACAGGAAATGCTGACAAGAAATGACACAGAGTGTGTGATGAGGACCTCAATCTGCTTATTAAGTGGATAATGCGGAGAGGTCTGGCTGACGGAGCTTCTCACTGTGTGAGTTGGTCAGCATTAGAGAAAGCCAGCATGGAGTTCTGTGAGCTTTTGCAGGGGACGAAGAGGCGCAGAAGCTGCGACCCACCCTTGGTGCTCTTAGAAAGTTAACTGAATTGGCCAAGGAGGAGCGGGAGTTATGGCTAACCTGTTTCCTGCAGGGGTGAACCCCAGAGGTTTGAGACCAAATGAGGTTTGGCAGATGAATGTCACAGACTTCCCAGAGTTTGGGTGTTTCCGTCACTTGCATGTCACAACTGACACATGCAGTGGTTTTCTCTGGGCTGTGGCACAATCTGGACAGACCGCCATGCATTACATAAAAGCGTTGTGCATGGCCATCACTGTCATGGGTGCACCTCATGAGTTAAAGACTGACAATGACCCAGCATATAGAAATGCATGTTTTGGACGTTGGTGCACAGCTTGGGGCATTAAGCATATCTTCAGCATTCCCGGCAGCAGCACCTGCCAGGCTATTATGGAGTGTGCACATCAGACCTTGAAGGGGCGTCTTTGTGCGCTTAAAGAGGGGCGAGGGCTGGAGGGGCCTGAGCTGTGCCCACACACTCTCCTCCTGCGTAAGAGAATCGGATGGGAGACCATCAGCTGACCGAATGGACACCAATAGGTCAGGTCCTGATCAGACCCGACGGAGGGCCATGGCTCCCAGAATCTACTCCTCGTCATGGGCAGGGGATACGCCTGTGTCGGGACCCCAAGTGGGCCCCGCTGCCTGCCAGCACGTTGGGTTAAGCCGGCACCAAACGACGAGCCATCCTGTGCACCGTGAGGATCCAAACATCTCAGCACCGGTTTTGGTCAACAACTCCTTGGTTAATGTCTCCAGTGCAGCCAGTGATTTGACGTCAGCACTGGGCAGCGGCTGCTGGTAACGGCACATGAGACTGCGTTGCTCCCAATGTGCCTGAAGGTCCGAACTGTGAATCCAGCCTTCATGCTGGACTGATAGTTCGTGAGCGGGGGAGACCTTGTTCCTGGATAATCCCCCAGTGGTGGACATTCAGAACGATTCTGCACAGCCAATATGTTTTTGTCTTCTTATTTGGTTATGGAGTGTGACATTATAATGCACACTGGACAGAACTGGAATGCCACAAAGATTCTGTACAATAGTGTTACATTGAACTTGGAAAAGATGTAACTCCATTGTGTACTGTGCTGTTATCTTGAACTTGAATGCACTGTTCTCTACAAGTTGACTAAGTGTTGCCATACAGCATTTCACAATTTTTAGGCAGATTGCTGTTGTGTGCTTTCAGGTTTGTAGGCACTACAGCTGCATCACTTTGGTATGTTATTATGACAGCTTAATTGTTTTTCGCATATGTTTAATGTTTGATTCATTTGCGGAATAGCCTTAAAAGTGCGAATCACCTTTGGGGTAACAGGGAGTACGCGGGGGAACCTTTACAGGGGCTGGAGATGATAAAGAGGGGGGAGATGTTGTGTATTAGGCAGGTGGTGCGTGCATGCATCAGGGCTGGAGTCAGGGAGGTCACGGGTATCTGATAGGGGCGGTCACCTGCACCATTAAATAGGGTTTGTGGCATGGCATTAAACTGGTACTTTCGGCGTTACACACTGTGTGTTCTGGTTAGCATTTGGGCTGCTGTGCTAACAGATGTGTCTGGGGTTATCTTGTTTTAAAATGGAAGGGCTCGTAAGGAGCAGAAGGATTTGAGGTATTTCTAGTCCGCTTCATGCTCCCGATTCTAGAACCCTTCCAATTGTGAGGAGAACAGAAGTGCTGAGCTGTGTGCGTGTTCCACGGTGCAGAGTCCAGTGACAGTTGGTGCCCGGTGTCTGTGCTGAGCAGCATTGAGGTCTTTAGGAACGTAGGAATCTGCCAATCTGTTGTGAAGGTACTAAAGGTAAAAAGGCAGCATTTCTATCAGTATTGGAGGAGGGAAGGAAACTTTGTCCTTAACTGCTGTTTTTGTTCCCATTTTCATGCAGTCAATCCAGCATCTAACTTGAGAACCCGACTTCTCCTCTCTTTAGTTTAGATTTGGGGAAATTCCCTGCCACCCAAAAAATATTTCCTGGAAAATTCACTAGTGTTTGTATGAGTAAAAGGTTCCAACCTTTCCTTATTGACTGTCAGAAATGCTTAGCACAGAAATGTGCAGCACTTTAACGAAAGAGTTCTGAATCACTTGAATTTGATCTTCTGTCTGTCCTGGTTGTAGGTTTTACTGCATTTGATACCTTAAAAAAAAAAAACCAACAAAACAAACCTAAAATACCAAAATATTTGATTTTTTACATCAGAAAAGAAAAAAAAAACCAACCCAAACCCTTGTTGTGGCTGAGCAGAACGTGCTGCAGCTCCATGCAGTGCTGAGTTACAGTATTCAGGCACATGTGTGTGGATTTGTGTATTGATACGCACTGGCATGCTTTTGCTGTACAGGTAACAAAGACAGGGGAAGGTTTTAGTGTTTTCTTCATAGGTGAAGAAACCTTGAAGACCAGAAATTCCAACTTACCGAATTTGACATTGGCAAAGTGAGGAGGAAAATTCTTCCTACCCCGTTATTCTTAATTGACAGATTCAGTGTTGGTTCGGCCTACAGGAGAAGTGAACTGCAAGGCTTGGAAGATCGCTGTCTTTGCTGCGGTTGTCCAGGTGGGTGAGCTTGAAGACCTGCAGCGGTCAGACAAATGTGTTGGGGTTACTCACTGCTGTCACTCGTGGTGTTGAAGGAGGGGCTCCATTGGAGGGCTTGCAGCCGTGCAGCCCAGGGGCTCTGTGCTGAGTCAGGGTGATGTTACTAGAGTTTGACCAGTGTTGAGGAGGGCAATGTTTTGAAACAACTGCTCCAGAAAGACTGATTGAATGAACAGAAGAAAGCTGGGAAGACGGGTGGGCATTCCTCATTCTTTTCTGCTTGTCGGTGTTTTGCTTAGGGTTCCTTTTCAAAAGAAGATTTCACTGATCAAGACAGTAGAAGACTTTCAGTACAAGGAAGCACGAGCCAGCTCTTTGAGAAGCACAGGAAGAGCTGCACAGAGATCCCCAAGACCAGAACTGCTTCTGTGCACTCGTCGAGCATGTCGAAGAAAGGAGACGATTGCTATTTCTACTTTTATTCCACTTGTAAAAAGGTCTGCTTGGGTTTTTTCCTTCATTTCTCCTTCTTTCAGTTCTGAAGTCAAGAGGACGGGGTGGAATACTTAGAAGTATTACTGATCTTCAGCAAACTTCATAACTAATTGCATTGTGCAAAAGAGCAACTAGCTAAAAATGAGCTCAAAGCATGGCCAGTTCTCAGGTTGCACTAGTTCATTTTCCTCTCTTGGTTTCCATTGGGTTACAGGGAGACAACTGTCCCTTCAGGCACTGTGAAGCTGCTTTGGGCAATGAAACCACCTGCAGGCTGTGGAAGGAGGGCCGCTGCTTCAGGAATGACTGCAGGTTCAGGCACATGGAGATCAGTGTGAGTGTTGGCTCCTCAGAGTTTATCACCAAACCCACTTCTCATTTCTTTAGGTGGGCTGATGTGCTTTTGCAGATTAGGTTCATTTGCTTTGAAATGATGATGGTTCCTATTGTTAAGAGGGGGCTGGGAGGAAGCAGAGGGAAGAGAGCTCAATGGCAATGGTATATCATAGCAGAATATTCTTGTAGTAGATACCAACAGTGTTCTCTCAACAGTTGCTAAAGAACCACATCATTCAGACAAGCATTCTGCAAGGTGTGTTAGTTTAACCCCTTCTAAACTGGTGTCCTCACCCACAGAATGCTAGAAAAGCTCAGTGAGCCTGGTGCTCCCAGCCTGCGCACGCTTCAGAGTGGTGTTTGAGTGCTGCTTTGTGGCAGTCTGCTCACTGGCACCATCTGGAGCTCAGTCTCCCTTTGCAGATCTTAGGTCCACATTACCATCAGCTTTTCTTCCTTTCCGTCTGCAGAAATTTCGCAGCATGATTTCCTGCTACTGGGAGAACCAGCCAGGAGGCTGCCAGAAATCCAACTGTGCCTTCCATCACACCAAGGGACGTTACCTCAATGGGGTTTTCTTTCCACCAAGCCAAAGTGAGTTTGTCTTTTTTAGGAATGAAAGATTAACTCTATTACTCACAGGTGGGTATAGTGTCATAAAGAACGCCAGGTAACGTTCACTTGTGAGCTGATAGATAGGTGCACAGCTGAACTTTGTGCGCTTCTGATACTCAGTTTTTTCTTGCATGCTCAGCTTCTCTCTGCTCCTGTGGCCTTTGCCTTGCTGGTTGTGTTCCTGCAATTAAGCTTTTTCTGGGTGTCAGGGAGATGAATGTTGTGTAGGGGGGGATTTCTTTGTTCACAGAGAAGCCATTTGGATGGGCAAGTGGAGACTCAGCATTTATCTGTGTGGGTTTTCAGCCTTGCCTGCCATCTTTGTGCAGTGGTTGTAAGGTTAGGATCAAAGTTTTAAATTGATCCTTTTCTTCCTGTAGCTACGCTGCCAAGTCCACCAGAGTCTGCAGGTGACGATCCGAATGCAGCTCAGATAACAGTGCAGCAGAGCAAGCTTTCCGTACAGTCCGATCCCTCTCCACAGTTGATGGAAGTGATGCAAATGGAAAACAAAGAGAGTGTCCCAAGCGCTACACATCCTCCCGTTTTAATCAAAGCTGCAGATGATGACAAATGTGATGATGGTGAGTGTGGTTGCTTTTCCCGGTTCTTTACTAGTTACTCTATTCACTTAGGCTGCTTCTATGGGTTTACCAGGTAAGTATAGCTGTTAAAATAAGGAACCTGTCTGTAATCACTTCCATTTGTACTTAAGAATATTAACTGTGGGCTGCCAATTAACTCCAAAGCAATTTGTTGTAAAAGCACAACAGAACATAGGGTTGCTGAATAGACTCAGCTATTTCCATGATCTTGTTCCTACCTCGTATCTTCATGTGCCTTTCAGATTAGGTAGGTAAACTCCTTTGTTTACTTCATTAGAGCAAGATGAGGCCACAGCATGGAGTTTAAGTGCCTGTATGTGCATCTTTTCAACCACTGGTTAAAGCCACATTGTTGATAGAGGAATCATGTGGATGGGTTAAAGTAAGGGATAAAGCCTACTTTTAATATCAAGAAGGATGAAAGGAAGGTATCAGACAGACGTCAGGTCCATGGTGCTCTTAGCTGTGGGGAGAGCTGACAGGGTTTGTTCTGCATGCTTCTGAGCAGGAGGCAGTTTGCAGAGCTGTGGTCCTCAGCGTGTGCCTCTGTCCTTCAGTCTCATTCACTGCTCTGTGTTCCCAGATGACAGTCTGAATGCTGGAATAAAAACACTTGAAGAAATCAAACTGAAGAAACAAAAGGATAAAACCAAACAACAAAGTGGTGAGTTCATATGCCCTCCTTTGTTATCCTTCTGATAATACTCAGATAGCTGGCACTGTGTTGGGGAATAGAGCCGTTCACAGAAGTGAACCTTTATCTTGTACTGCTGGTTTTGGAGTAGCAGTTGCTGGCGGCTGGGTGCTCCATGAGAGATAGACTTTTTTGTGGTTAACTGTTCTAAAATCTTTCTCCAAAGGAATTATCTTAGGAATGTTGTTGTTTTCTCTCTGTAGCTGTTGTCAGTGGCCTTCCGCTGAAACGCAGCCTCGCAGAAAGGCTGGAGAAGAAGATCAAGATTGACAGAGCACCAAGGAGAGGTAAATGGTTGTCTGTGTTTGCTGCACAGATTCTCTAGGCTTTCTGCTTATTCTTTCCTGGGTGCGTTGTTGTTGGGAACACGCATATTCTGTAATATTATGTCAAATCTGGAAACCTAAGCTCTCGCTGGACTCTCTTTTAATCATTATGCTTCTCCTTTCTTGATGATGGCAGAGATGGGTGCCAAGCCAGCAGGGGAGATCCATGTCAAAACTCTGGAAGAGATCCGTCTTGAGAGAGCGAATCAGCGAGGAGAAACCCCAGCTGCCCCCCAGGCAGAAGGGTGCTGTAAGGTGGAGGATCCCAGCTCCGGGGTGAGGCCTTCTCCTGCAGTTCGCACCAAAACCTTGGAATCCCTGGCTGAAAGGAAACACAAACACCTGGAGGAAGAGAAGCAAAAAGTAGAAGAGCTTCTTACTGAGAAGAGAGCTAAGGGTAAATGCAAGAAGAAGAGAATTTTCCCTCCACCTGAGCCTGATAAAGTGAAACTGGAAGAGCCACCGCGTAAAATCAAGCCATTGGAAGAAGTGCATATTAAAACCTTGGAAGAAATCAAGCAGGAGAAAGCCCTGCGGATGCAGCAGATCGCAAAGCCAGCAGGTAACAAGGTGTTTCACTGTCTGCTCTGCTGAAGTGCTTCCCCTGTCAAGCAAATGGAGTTTGCTTAGAATTGCCTGGGCTGTTTCTTACCAAATGCAAAGGCAGGAAGTGCCAGGATGTCCATCCATGTGTTTTTCCATCGAATCCATGGTGTCTGCCTGCTTCATTCTGGAAAATTAATTTGCTGTGAGGTTTTGTAGTTCAGTTTCTCCTGTACTTTCTTTCTGCCATGTTTTTGGTGTGGCATGTTCTGTGTGTTGATGCCAAGGTTGCCTTCATCTTTGGCTTGTATTGCTTAGTTTGATATGTAAATGTATTTGAAAAGCATGGATTGATTCCTCAGCATGGGGGCCAAGCTCTGTCAGAAAGGTCAGGGGGGTGAGTTATTCATTGGGGAGGTGAGAGAGGCTTTGTGAAGAGACAGCATGTGAAGGAGGGAAGAGCTTGGATACTGTATGGACTGTGTGATGCCGCCTCTGTCTGTGCTTTGTTATTGAATGTGAGGAAATAAGCACATGGAGGAAACACTGGCACTCAGGTTTCTTTCTATGCTTGCTGTTGACCAATTGATTTTCTTTTTCTTTGTTTCAAAGCACCTGGAAGAGAAGAGGAAAAGACTGTGGAATGGAACAGGGCTGCTCCCAAAGCTGTCTCTGTACCCGCAGAGGTGAGTCCCTTCTGAAGATGGACACATTGACACAATTTCTTCACATGTTCTCGTGTCTCACTGCTCACCATGTGCCACCATCATGAGTGCATTCCTACCTTCCTGCCTTTGGTGAAGAGCTGCAGCCATGTTTCACAATCCTGATACTTTCAATGGCTTTCCCAGACAGCTTTGCACTCCTCAAACTCAGAATTGATCTGATTGTATCTGGCAGTGAGGCAGTAACCCTGCTGGCACCAGGTACAACTTGTGAGGTTAAGGTGGGAGCACTGGATACAAAAAGGTCACGATGGCTTCGTGTTCAATGAAATCAGACTGTGGGTGGATGTTGTGTAGGGGAACAGGAATGACTTTCTGTTGCTCAAATAGAATGTGGTATGTAACAGCTCTAGCACTGTGCTGATTTAAACGAGCACTGAAGAAGAGGAGCCTCCAGCTAAAAAAGCAGCTTTGGTAAGGAGGGGAAGAAGTGTCAGTGCTGTCCTGGTCAGGCTGATACTGAGATACAACTGCTGCAGAAAGTGTGGAGAACTGAAATGTTCTGCAGGTTTCCTTTCAAAGCAGTCGCTTTGTGCAGGATACTGGATGAATGGCAGTGTGTGCACAATGCTCTGCAGCCCTGTGATTCCTCTGTAGTGTGAAGGAATTTGTCCATTAATGCTGCATTGTTAAAAAGACCTGAGGTGCTCTGCAGCCTTCACGTGGTTGTTAACATCCTTCAGGAGCCCCTTAGCCCCCGTGTTGGGTTCAGGATCAGCAGTGCTGAAGGAGAAGCGCTGCAGAGGAAGGATCTCCTGAGCAATCTTTGTCTTTCTTTGACTTTGTCTTCCTTTCTTTGACTTTGTCTTCCTTCTTCCCAGACTGCTGCTCCAGCCCTGCCGGAGGTCAGCCTGCTCACCAAGGCTGTAGAAGATGACACTGAAAAGTTCATCTCGGAAATCTCAGGAGGGGAAATGGAAGCAGAAATTGACTTGGACCTGGAGAAGGATGAGGATGATTTCCTTCGTGAACTTTCTGAGATGACTGACTGTTGAACTGCGTAGTAGTTATTATAGTATGTTAAAAAAAAAACAAAAAACACAAACAAACAAACAAAAAACCAAAAAAACAACAAAACAACAACAACAAAAAAAACCCCTTTAATTTAATAAAAACCTTTTCTTTTTGGTTGGATACCCCAGGGTGATACTTTACTAAAGGAGGCTTCACAATAATGAGTCTTAAAGCACAGCTGAACTGGTAAAAGATTGGCAGACTGCATTCCATTGTCCTGAGTTTTCCTGCTGGTCAGAGTTGAGGCCCTGTGCATCCATTCCCTGATCCTGGTTGGCTCCTTTCAGCAGCAAGAGGACAAAGCAGTTCTGTGACAGCCCAGAAGGACGTCCATCTGTGTGCTGCAGTGCCTGGCAATTGATCTCCTGATTCAGTGACGCTCTGAAGGCTTCAACCTCAAGCTCCTTCCTTCCTCCTCCCTTGGCCATGCTCAGCGTTGGGTGCAGCTGGAAGCTTCTTCGGTGCTCCCATTTCTCGGGCAGTCCCCATGTCTAGCCTGGAGTTCTGCCAGCTCTTGAGTATTTTTGGTGTATGCTTTTGTTTATGACTTGAATCCTTAAAGCAACTTAATGACAATGTGGGGGTGGGAGGGAGCAGAATTATTCTTTTGTTTTGGACCAAATGTGCCACCAAGGCGGGGGGTGCTCCCTGCCTTCCAGTTATCAGCAGTGATGCAGCAGCAGTGTGAGAAGCGGGAGCTGCACGCCACTGCTGCGTTATTCCCTCCTTTCCCTTTTGCTGGATTTCCAGTGCTGTTTGCTGGCAGAGCGCGATGCTGTGCTGATGATTTCTGGAAGCCAACACGTGTGCGCTTCGCTTGTCTCAGTTCAGAGTGCAGCCATCCCAGCCCTGCTGTGGGCACAGTGCAGCCCTGGCCCTGCTGGAGGACGTCGTGGTGACTCTGTGCTTCAGCAGGGTATTGAGTGGTTTTCTGCTGACTCTGGGTGGGACTGTGCCCATGTCGTGTCTGCCACTGTTACTGTAAATATTTTATCCTTTCTTTTTGTATTTGCCTTCTATTTAAGATATTGTATGAACGTAGTCAGGCTCCTCTGTTTGTGCCAGCGGCTCTCAGCTGTGTTTTTAAATAAACCTGGCACAGGACAGCAGTGCTGTACGTCTGCCTGCAGCTCTTGGAGGGAGCAGGAGGGGAGCCAGGAGTGCTGCTCCAGCAACATCCTGGTGCTGCTGCCACCAGGGTTACTGCTGTGCTGCTGTTATGAGCTCCATGGAAGAGATGAGCTCCAGCACTGCCTCCTCACACTTATTTGGTTCTGAAGCCTTCAGTTGCTATTGGCCGTGGCACATTCCATGCAGTGTGAATCTCTCTAACAGACATAACTGTATCAGTGGAATTGTGGGGGCTGGGAGGGAGGACACAGTGCTGCTGAGAGCAGGGCCAGGCAGCCCAGCATGCTCAGCACCACAGCCAGGTGAGGCTGGCAGTTCAGTTACAGGTGTGTGTGCAGCTGGTCACCACTCAGCCTCCCCCATTGCAGCTCCCCGTGTCCCACAGTTCCCCCATCCCCGTTCTCCCGCTGTCCCATTGTCACCCTGCCACACCACTGCTGTGTGCACTAAACCTTTATTGCCCCCCGAAGAGGTCCTCATTGTACACCACCTGCGCCCGCTTGTCGCGGTGTGAGCCCTTGGCACTGTTCTTTACGGCTGTTGGGGCACAGGATGGGGGCAGGGACTCAGCACTGCTGGCACCCCCACACCGTCCCTGTGCCCCCCCAGTGCCCCCCAGCTCACCCAGGGATCCCCACAGCCTGGTCAGCTGATTCCATCTTCTTGTAGGTGACAAAGGCACAGCTGTGGGGGGGTGAGGTCAGCACAGCTTCCACCCCATTCAGCACCACCCCACAACAGATGCACCCATACATCACTGACTCACCCACAGCTTTGCCCACGCCCCCTGCCCCTCTGCCCATCCTGCTCTCGCCTCCCCCGCTCCTCAGGCTCCGGCTCCTGCTCCCAGTCCAAGCGGCTGTCGCGCTCTCCCCTCTCAGGGGGGTCCCCACGTCCCCCACCAGCTTCAGGGTCCCGCAGGTGCTTGCTGGTGCAGACGAAGCTGGTTTGAAAAAATTGCGGGGGCGGAGGGGGGGTGAGCAAAATAAACACAGAGTGAGGGCACAAATATGGGGGAGAGAACAAAATAAAGGGATAGGAACCACAAATAATGAGGTGGGGGCAATAAAGGACTGGGGGGTGGGGGGGGATGGCACTCACTTCTCATCGGGGTACCATCCCGTTCTCTGCCATCCACGATGTTGTGGGAAGCTGTGGAGGAACTGCTCAAATGTATTCTCTCTAAGACAGGGGAGCAGGTATCTCCTAAATGCATATCTGAGCTGGTAAAATGGGCTCATATGAATGGACACCTTCAGGAGGTGGCACTGATGTTCACTGTAGCCGAATGGCGAGAAATAGTCGACCATATGTGGGACTTTGTTATCTCCAAAAATAAGGAATACAAAATAAATACACTGAAGAATATGCAAGCCGAGCGGCAGATTGCTGCTGCTGTGGTACAAGCTCTATCCGGACCTAGTGCTCAGTCAAGGTCAGAGCTTGACTCCCTGTTACCAGGAGGTTCGTACTCCGTTTGCTCATCAGCCTCACAAGTCAGGGCTGCCGCAGAAGCCCCGAATAATCCCCCGTCCTCCACCTCTTCAACGTCTCTGGCAGATCCGGTTTTGGCTGGTGAGGAAGGTGCGGTGGGGGGGGGGGGGGCTGAGGGGTGTGCAGAGCAGCAAGAAGCTCCTGAGAGTGAAAGCGACTCGGATAATGGTGGGAATGAGAAAGCGTTGGAGGAACATAATAAAACATTAACTGAGGAGCTGCAGGACTTAGAACTGCGTATGAACGAGGCATCAGTCTCTTTGAGCGTTTCACCGATGTCTTTACAGCCCCTGTCTATGCGATTCCCCCCCACATGTAGCGATCCTCCACCTTTGCGTTGGTCTGGAGTCATTAGAGACATGATATTGGAGGGACCGTGTCAAGCTGTGTTTCAGCTCGCTTGCCCGCTGATAGACGATCAGCAGGGAGCTGCTCGGTGGGAAGTGCATCATTGGAAATTGTTACAGCAGGCTGGTAAGACTGTGACTGACTATGGGATACGATCTGAAGCTTCTAAGCAAATCATTCAATGGATTTTCACTGAGGATACTCATATGACACTAGACACTTCTAATCTTGTGCGGTTGTTACTAACACCACCAGAATACGTTGTTGGTCTCATCTCAAGGCAGAAAATAGCATCCAGCCTTTATAATAACTGCGTTTGTGTGTTTCTTTCCTAGTGGAATTGCTTTGTAACTTGCGGTGTTATAAATAATATTAGTAATGGTTTGACATAGTGTGTGATTTTCAGTGTTACCAATGCAGTCTCAAGAATTAGAATTTTAGGCATTATCCATAGATCAAATGTGTGTTAAAGAAAGGATTTGATGTAATCAGTGCTGTAATCTATGGGAATAGCTCTTTTAGTATGTTAGTACTGCTCACTCATGATGTTATTAGCCTATTAATTAGCTTTTCTTAATTTGCAAAGACAAAACCTGGAAAGGAATCCCAGGCAAAGGGATGACCCTGTATTGTAGAATGGATACGTCTCTTACACCCAACTAATTGGGATTTTAAAAATATGACCATGCATCACTTGAGACAAAAGTGCATACTAATAGAACTAAATTTGATAGTTTATTCTGTTTTCCAGGCAGCTGTTCCACTTGGGCTCTGTATCACGCACTGGCCATGCGGATATGGTGTACAACTGGAAGAAATCCTTCAGACCCTGAATGCAGGAGAGAATCTGTGATGGGTGAGAGAGGAAAGGTGCACTTTGAAGCAGGGAAGGCCCTGCTGGCACCGCCTGTCGCAACCACCACCAACACGGTTTGCTGTTTCTCAAGGGTCAATAAGTAATAATGCCCCTAGTGACACTCCAGCACATTTGTCCTCTAAAACTGGTTCTATCTGACATGCAACTTCATAAAGTTCAATTATCAATTATTAGCTCAAAGGCATGGTTATGAGCATCCTAAAAGCATTTGTTGCACAATAGTTAGTGGCCATTAAAAATCAATATATCAGAGTATATGAAAGTTGAAGACTTTTCCTAACTAGTGACATGTGAACACAATGGGACCCTCATGGATTTATTTCCAGGTTGCAGAAACTTAGGTTGCAGAGCAAACGAGTTTGTTCTTTTTAGTAGGTTTAACAGTAATGTTGTTATGCTGTGTTTGACTTGTCTCTTTTTTCACTTCTAGAGGATTGTCAATCGAGGTCTTGATTGAGTTATAATGGTTATGTTATTAATATAAGTAGTGTTGTTATTCTATAGGCAGTAGCTTGCTAATTAATAAAAAAGGGGGGGTCGCCGCGCTCCGACCCCGCAGAGCTCCACTCCATGCGGTACTTTGAAATAGGGATGACGGAATCCGGCCCCGAGCAGCCCTGGTTCTTTGAAGTGGGGTACGTGGATGGCGAAATCTTCGTGCACTACAACAGCTCCGGTCGGAGGTACGTGCCCCGCACGGGGACAAGTACCAGTGCTGCGTGGAGCACGCCAGCCTGCCCCAGCCCAGCCTCTACTCATGAGGTGAGTGAGGGGATGTGGGGCTGGGGGGCTCTGGGCTGCCCCTTCCCCTGCTGACAGCCCTGCCTTCCCCCAGAGCAGTCACAGTCCAGCCTGGTGCCCAACGTGGTGGGGGTGGTTGTCGCCGTTGTGGCCATTGCTATCATGGCTGGCGTTGGATTCATCATCTACAGACGCCATGCAGGTAAAAGTGGAGGGGTGTAGGAGGACAGTGGGGGCTGTGGGGGGATTTGAGGCTCCCTCAGGAGCCCTCAGCCTGGCTGTGATGTGAACCTGTGCTGATGCATCTCTCTGTCTGCAGGGAAGAAGGAGAAAGGCTACAACACGGCGCCCAGTGAGTGATGAGGGCAGCGCTGTCCCCCACCTCTGCCCAGTGCCAGGGCAGCATTGGGGTCCCCGATTTCTTCCAGGGTTCCCCTTCCTGGTGCTCAAAGCTGCTCCATGCCCCACAGCAAGAACAGGGCTGGGGGTCATGGCTGTGAGAGTCCTTCCTTGTTTTCTGGCTCCAAGCTTGCTTCCTGAGGTGTTTCTTGTGAGAAGACTCTCAATGATTTATTGAAGTGGCAAGTAATGGGTGCTACCGTGTGACAATCAATATCACTTTTTGGGTATTTGAATATTTGAAAGCACCTTCCTTCAGAGCTGTTTGCCTCCAGAAGAGTGCTCAGGACTGTTTATGAGCGGAAGATCTGGCCCGGGACTAAATAGCTCCAGCTTGGTGTGGGAAATCTGGGTAATGAAGCCATCGTGCCCTGTGAAAAACAGGATGCGGATGGGTATCCCTGCTCCCTCTTATCTGCTGGCAAGGCTCAGAAGATGGGAACAAAGGAATTTCTGCTAAGATCCCAGAGCCAGAAGCTTCCATTCCAAGGAGTGCTGACTCAACTACTTTGGATTCGAGCTGTCACTCCAAAGAGAGCTGACTTGACCACTTTGGACATATAAATAAGTTGGTGCTACCATTGGAAATTGTCATCGTGGTCACCATTAACAGAACAACGCCTGACGACCCACCACGACTGAAGACCAATGACTGAACTACAAACCTCGATGGATCCATGGTGGTGAATATCTCCCTCTTGCTTCCTACAGAGACTCCTTGCTTCTATTTCATATTTTTACTGCATTCCCTTCCCCATCACCCTACACCATAATAGCGTCCGTCCTCCCCTTCCCCATCTCCCTGATAAAGTCTTGTAATAAACTGGTCGGACCAATGTTTGAACCGTTGTTTCTTAATCCCGCACCAGGTATACGTATATCAAAGAACCTTGCCTCCCTCCTACAAACTGGGCTGAGACAATGGCTCTTCTTACCTTACAGGCCAGGAAGGTGGAACCAGCAACTCGAGCACAGCTGCGGTGTGGGGCTGGGGGTTGGAAGGGGTCCCTGTGCTCCTTGTGCTCCTTGTGGTGCTGCACCAGGGCTGGGCTGGGACTCTGCAGGGAGCTGAGGGTTGGGATGTGAACGTGGCCCTATGGGACACCATCTCTTCTTCTTCACACAGGAAGTAACCAAACCGTCTGAGTGCTGTGCTTCAGCCTGCAAGGGGCCAACTGGCCACACGAGCATTTGGGGTCGGTGATGAACACAGCCCCATCCCCTCTACCTCTCACATCTCCCTCTGCTTCCTATGCTGTTATGCTTTTCCTGTGCTGCTTCTTGTGAAATAAAGTGTTGGGCTGTTCTGTGCTCAGCCTGCCTGCATTCTGCTCTGTGCCGTGCTCAGGGTTGGGGTGTATGAGGGGACCTCTCCTCATCCCTCCTCCCCCCACCCCACACTCTTTGCCCATTGCTCCATTTCACACTGCTGCTCTCCTCCTCCCCTTTGCACTCCCTGTGCCATCTGCAACGCTTTGGCATGAAGACGTGACTGGTAAGTTCATCCAGTATTGGGCTGAGCTGTGCTTCCCCCCCATAACCCACAGTGCTGCCACAGCCACATTCTGAGGGCAGACACCCAGCTTCCATAACCAACCATGCACTGAGGCTGAGCTGCCCACACCCCATATCCCAACCTGCTCCTCTACAAAACATCTCCGCTTTATTCCATACAAATCCCAGAGCATCCCACTCTTCCCATCCTGCAGCGGGGAGCGGAGACAGCTACAGCTCCTCATGTCCCATCGCATCCCACTCCAGCTGCACTGTGGTCCTCAGTGCTGCAGCAGCCGGCTGTAGGATCCACTGCGGGTCCTCAGTTCGGTGGGTGTCCCCATCTCAGCCATGGTGTAATGCTCCGGCACCACAACATGGTCTGCCTTCTCCAGCATCTGGGGCTGATGGCTGATGAGCAGCATTGACTGGTCCCCCCTGTTGGGCATTGGGTAGGTTTGTGGCGTGGCATTAAACTGGTACATTCGGTGTTACACACTGTGTGTGAGTCCCGTCTGATCCCATGTGCGGAGGCACGGTACTTTCACACAGCAGCCTTGATTTGTCGCCGGATCGGGAGGTGACAGCCTTCATGTCAGAAATGTGGACAAATGCTTCTGTTGTCTGAACCGTCTCTTGGCCCTCAGCACAATGATGCGCTGCCTTTCCAACCCTTCACAGCACTGCTAGGTGCCAAGTGCTGTGCTTTAAGTCTGTTGTACGATGAGTGGCAGCAGAGACTTTCCAAGTGAAATGCTTCATGCTGTAGATAAACAACAACAACAAATACAGCTGGGTTAATGTGGTCGTCTTCCTCTGGCATATTAGTTGAACCAAAAAAGAAAATCCCCATCCCTTCTTGCTGGTGCTCTTGGCCACCCCCAGGAAGGGCTAAAAATTTATTCCAGGTCCTTTCCCTTGAGCCTTTGCTGCAGAGGGTCCCCACAGATTCCATTCCAAGATCTCCCTAAGCCTCCCTGTTTCCTACAGCTGTAGGCACTGATCCTAAAACAGCTGGGTTCTGTTTCCAGCCTGTGGGACCCCAGGAGTTCCTCACACCATCTTCTGCAAAGCCAGAGCTGCCCACAGTCCCCCACAGCCACTCTTCCCACTACATACGTCAGGGTGTAGATGCAGCATGCTGAGTCCCGGATGTTTCACACTTTGATGTACAACGTGGACACGGTGAACTCCAACCCCGTGTGGCTGCAGTACTTGATGGAAACAACATTATTTGGGTGACCCTTGAGGGAAGCAATTTCCTGACCTGTCACCAAGTTCCACATCTTACAGCTCCGGTCTGCAGGAAGAAGAACGTGACTGAGAGAGTTGGGCTAAGGAGTTCATCCGTGGCGTGGAGGCACCGACTCCTTCCCAAGCGCTGCCTCCCACCACCCACAGCTCCACTCCAGGGCAATGGAGCCAGCCTGCTCCAGCACCTGGACATCAGAAGGCAGGGACAGGGGAGCAGCCCAGAAGGAGCCATCCCTGCCATGCACCCCAATTCCCCACGCCAGCCTGGGGAGATCTATGAGAATAGCGCATAAAAAGCCAGCAGCCCCCACACCTGTTCTGTCCAACCTATACCTTTTTAGGC
Source organism: Coturnix japonica (assembly GCF_054131305.1). Taxonomy (NCBI): domain Eukaryota; kingdom Metazoa; phylum Chordata; class Aves; order Galliformes; family Phasianidae; genus Coturnix; species Coturnix japonica. Next base: position 3,592,868 of record NC_140688.1, on the reverse strand, counting down.
AGTGAAAAGCAGTTCATCGGTGGCATCCAGGCAGAGCACAGGCTTGGTGTGTCCTTCTGCCACAGAGACACACTGCAGTGGGGCTGTCCGGGAATTCTTGGTGCCACCCACTGGATTAATGATGCCCCCTGCATGGGAAAGAAAGAAGGTGGGGTAGGTATGTGGAAAGGCACAGCACTGTAAGGTCCTACAGGCATGGGAAAGCACGAGCTGCCTCACCCCCAAGCATCTTCCACTTCCTGGTAGGGCAATGGGCCCCTCCATCTGAACTCAGGCATATCTGAGCAATCATCTTCATGGAAAACCTTGGCATCTCCCCACTAGCAGCCCCTGCCTAACGGCTCTGCCCAGGTGACACAGACTGTGAGACGTGATGCTCACGGCCTCTGCTCTGAGCCAGGAAACTCAGCTCATTGGACCCCAGCTCAGTTGAGGACAAACTGCAATTTCTCCATGTGAAGCTCTGCCAGGAACGCTTCATTAGACCAATTTCATGGCAGTTCCTTCAAGCTGCCAGCCAGCCCGTGGTTGGCAACGTTTGGAAACGGAGCTGTACTCCTTTTAAAACCAACAGGATGACAGGGGGCAGCACTGGCATTTGCACCCAGCACCCTGTCCCCGATGCTGGCTCAGAGGATCCATCCTCACCAAACCTTCTTCCAAGGGACGCCCTGCAGGCACCTCATCCCTCCGGCCACAGCATCTGCCAATCACTTCCACATCAGAGTGTTCAGAACACTGAGGTCCAGCAGCCCCACTGCTGCAGTCCTGAGCTATGTGGACACCAGCAGCTCTTTCCTGCTGGCATTCCAAGCGCCGCCTGGGGCTCTGAGCTATGCTAAATCTTTTTCTATGAGTAGGCAAAACAAGGCAGGACGCTGGAGAAGGGCAGGCCCAGGGCTGCATGAGGTCTGCATTAGTCAGGAGGGTGAAGGTAAGCTCATTAATTCGGGTTTCGAAGTCACACGCGTGCGATCTCCTTCTCAATTAGCAGCTTTGCTCACACATTCAGCAGCTCTCCTCTGACCCCTAGTGTTGCTACTGGTCTCGAAGTGACACCAAGACCAAAGGGAAATCCCGGCTCCCCAGGGTGAGATGCGATCAGAGCAAACAGCTCAAGGCGACAAAGCACACACGCGCCTGGAGCCGTGTATCTAGTGGTTGCTGAGAGCAGAGCACCCATCAGCACCAGAGGTGCTCCTAAAGGGCAATGAGAAGGCTGTCCTTGCACTGGGACAAACTCAGGAGCACATTCAGCCCGAGGCTGAGCTCTGCACAGCAGTGACTTGGCTTCTGGGGCAGAGAGCTCTGCTCACACAGGACCCAGCACTGCAGAGATACGGCCAGGAGTGGGGAACGCCTGCACGTATTTCCCTGGAAGATGCTTGCAAGAAAAACACACTGACAGTGCCCAGTGTTGCTCACCCCAGCATTACAGTCCTGCTGGAGAGCCAGGGATGGGACAGGACATGCTGACAAGAAATGACACAGAGTGTGTGATGAGGACCTCAATCTGCTTATTATGTGGATAATGCGGAGAGGTCTGGCTGACAGAGCTTCTCACTGTGTGAGTCGGTCAGCATTAGAGAAAGCCAGCATGGAGTTCTGTGAGCTTTTGCAGGGGACGAAGAGGTGCAGAAGCTGCTACCCACCTTTGGTGCTCTTAGAAAGTTAACTGAGAGAATTGGAAGGGAGACCATCAGCTGACCAAATGGACACCAATAGGTCAGGTCCTGATCAGACCCGACGGAGGGCCATGGCTCCCAGACCCTATGCCACTCCTTGTCAAGGGCAGGAAACACGTCTGTGTCGGGACCCCAAGTGGGCCCTGCTGGCTGCCGGCACGTTGGGTTAAGCCGGCACCAAATGACGAGCCATCCTGTGCACCGTGAGGATCCGAACATCTCAGCACCAGTTTTGGTCAACAACTCCTTGGTTAATGTCTCCAGTGCAGCCAGTGATTTGACGTCAGCACTGGGCAGCGGCTGCTGGTAACGGCACATGAGACAACGTTGCTCCCAATGTGCCTGAAGGTCCGAACTGGGAATCCAGCCTTCATGCCGGACTGATAGTTCGTGAGCGGGGGAGACCTTGTTCCTGGATAGTCCCCCAGTGGTGGACATTCAGAACGATTCTGCACAGCCAATATGTTTTTGTCTTCTTATTTGGTTATGGAGTGTGACATTATAATGCACACTGGACAGAACTGGATTGCCATGAAGATTCTGTACAATAGTGTTACATTGAACTTGGAGAAGTTGTAACTCCATTGTGTACTGTGCTGTTATCTTGAACTTGAATGCACCGTTCTCTACAAGTTGACTAAGTGTTGCCATACAGCATTTCACAATTGTTAGGCAGATTGCTGTTGTGTGCTTTCAGGTTTGTAGTCACTGCAGCTGCATCTCTTTGGTATGTTATTATGACAGTTTCATTGTTTTTCGCATATGTTTAATGTTTGATTCATTTGCGGAATAGCCTTAAATGTGCAAATCACCTTTGGGGTAACAGGGAGTATGCAGGGGAACCTTTACAGGGGCTGCAGATAATAAAGAGGGGGGAGATGTTGGGTATTGGGCAGGTGGTGCCTGCATGCACCAGCAGTGGAGTCTTGGAGGTCATGGGTATCTGATAGGGGTGGTCACCTGTACCACTATATAGGGTTTGTGGTGCGGCATTAAACTGGTACTTTCAGCGTTACACACTGTGTGTTCTGGTTAGCATTTGGGCTGCTGTGCTAACAGATGTGTCTGGGGTTATCTTGTTTTAAAATGGAACGGCTCGTAAGGAGCAGAGGGATGTGAGGTATTTCTAGTCCGCTTCATGCTCCCGATTCCAGAACCCTTCCAATTGTGAGGAAACAGAAGTGCTGAGCTGTGTGCGTGTTCCATGGTGCAGAGTCCAGTGACAGTTGGTGCCCGGCGTCTGTGCGGGGCAGCACCGAGGTTGTTAGAAGCATAGGAATCTGCCAGAGAAGAATCTGATGTTAAGGTACTAAAGGTAAAAGGCAGCATTTCTATCAGTACTGGAGGAGGGTAGGAAACTTTGTCCTTAAGTGCTGTTTTTGTTCCCTTTGTCATGCAGTCAATCCAGCAACTAACTTGAGAACCCGACTTCTCCTCTCTTTAGTTTAGATTTGGGGAAATTCCCTGGAAAAAAAAAAAAAAAAAAAAAAAAAAAAAAAAAATTCCTCGAAAATTCACTAGTGTCTGTGTGAGTAAAAGGTTCCAACTTTTATTGACTATCGGAAATGCTTAGCTCAGAAATGTGCAGCACTTTAATGAAAGAGTTCTGAATCACTTGAATTTGATCTTCTGTCTGGCCTGGTTGCAGGTTTTACTGCATTTGGTACCTTAAAAAAAAAGCAACAAAACAAATCTAAAATACCAAAATATTTGATTTTTACATCAGAAAAGAAAAAAAAAAAAATGAACCAACCCAAACCCTTGTTGTGGCTGAGCAGAACGTGCTGCAGCTCCATGCAGTGCTGAGTTACAGTATACAGGCACATGTGTGTGGATTTGTGTATTGATACGCACTGTCATGCTTTTGCTGTACAGGTAATAAAGACGGAGGATGGTTTTTGTGGATTCTTCAAAGGTGAAGAATCCTTGAAGACCAGAAATTCCAACTTACAGAATTTGACATAGGCAAAGTGAGGAGGAAAATTCTTCCTAACCTGTTATAATTAATTAATTCACGGATTCAGTGTTGGTTCGGCCTACAGGAGAAGTGAACTGCAAAGCTTTGAAGATCACTGTATTTGCTGAGGTTGTCCAGGTGGTTGAGCTTGAAGACCTGCAGCGGTCAGACAAATGTGTTGGGGTTACTCACTGCTGTCACTCGTGGTGTTGAAGGAGGGGCTCCATTGGAGGGCTTGCAGCTGTGCAGCCCAGGGACTCCGTGCTGAGTCAGGTTGATGTTACTAGAGTTTGACCAGTGTTGAGGAGGGCAATGTTTTGAAACAACTGCTCCTGAGAGACTGATTGGATGAAGAGAACAAAGCTGGGAAGATGGGTGGGCATTCCTCATTCTTTTCTGCTTGTCGGTGTTTTGCTTAGGGTTCCTTTTCAAAAGAAGATTTCACTGATCAAGACTGTAGAAGACTTTCAGTCCAAGGAAGCACGAGCCAGCTCTTTGAGAAGCACAGGAAGAGCTGCACAGAGATCCCCGAGACCAGAACTGCTTCTGTGCGCTCGTCCAGCATGTCGATTAAAGGAAATGATTGCTATTTCTACTTCTATTCCACTTGTAAAAAGGTCTGCTTGGGTTTTTTCCTTCATTTTTTCTTTCTTTCAGTTCTGAAGTTAAGAGGAATGGGTAGAATAAGTAGAAGTATTACTGGTCTTCAGCAAACTTCATAACTAATTGCATTGTACAATAGAGCAACTCGCTAAAAATGAGCTCAAAGCATGGCCAGTTCTCAGGCTGTACTATTTCATTTTCCTCTCTTGGTTTCCATTGGGTTACAGGGAGACAACTGTCCCTTCAGGCACTGTGAAGCCGCTTTGGGCAATGAAACCATCTGCACGCTGTGGAAGGAGGGCCGCTGCTTCAGGAATGTCTGCAGGTTCAGGCACATGGAGATCAGTGTGAGTGTTGGCTCCTCAGAGTTTATCACCAAACCCACTTCTCATTTCTTTAGGTGGGCTGAATGTGCTTTTGCAGATTAGGTTCATTTGCTTTGAAATGATGATGGTTCCTACGGTTAAGAATAGGGGAGGAAGCAGAGGGAAGAGAGCTCAATGGCATTGGTATATCATAGCAGAATATTCTTGTAGTTGATACCAACAGTGTTCTATCAACAGATACTAAAGAACCACATCAATCAGACAAGCATTCTGCAAGGTGTGTTAGTTTAACCCCTTCTAAACTGGTGTCCTCACCCACAGAATTCTAGGAAAGCTCAGTGAGCCTGGTGCTCCCAGCCTGCGCACGCTTCAGAGTGGTGTTTGAGTGCTGCTTTGTGGCAGTCTGCTCACTGGCACCATCTGGAGCTCAGTCTCCCTTTGCAGATCTTAGGTCCACGTTATCATCAGCTCTTCTTCCTTTCTGTCTTCAGAAAAAACGCAGCATGATTTCCTGCTACTGGGAGAACCAGCCAGGAGGCTGCCAGAAATCCAACTGTGCCTTCCATCACACCAAGGGACGTTACCTCAATGGGGTTTTCTTTCCACCAAGCCAAAGTGAGTTTGTCTTTTTTAGGTACGAAAGATTAACTCTATTACTCACAGGTGGGTATAGTGTCATAAAGAACGCCAGGTAACGTTCACTTGTGAGCTGATAGATAGGTTCAGAGCTGAACTTTGTGTGCTTCTGATACCTCAGTTTTATCTTGCATGCTCAGCTTCTCTCTGCTCCTGTGGCCTTTGCCTTGCAGGTTGTTCTCCTGCATTTAAGCTTTTACTGGGTGTCAGGGAGATGAATGTTGTGTAGGGGGGGATTTCTTTGTTCACAGAGAAGCCATTTGGATGGGCAAGTGGAGACAGCATTTATCTGTGTGGGTTTTCAGCCTTGCCTGCCATCTTTGTGCAGTGGATAATCTGATTGAATTCCTACCGCATAACTGAAGAGACTGATTTTTTCTTTGCTTGTACAGACCAGCTTTCTAAGGAGGGAGAAGAAACAAAAACACCTGTCCAGCAACCAGCTGAAGAAAACCATCTTGGATTGCAGATAATTTCCACTACAAAATCTGATGCTGATACAAAACAAGGTATTCCAGGATTAATCAGAAGCACTTGCCAATTAACTCCAAAGCAATTCATTGTACAAACACAACAGAACATAGGGTTGCTGAATGGAATCAGCTATTTCCATGATCTTGTTCCTACCTTGTAACTTCATGTGCCTTTCAGATTAGGAAGGTAAACTCCTTTGTTTACATCATTAGAGCAAGACGAGGCCACAGCATGGAGTTTAAGTGCCTGTATGTGCATCTTTTCAACCAGTGGTGAAAGCCACATTTGCTGATAGAGGAATCTAATGTCATATGGATGGGATAAAGTAAGGGATAAAGCCTACTTTTAATATCCAGAAGGATGAAAGGAGGGCAGCAGACAGACATCAGGTCCATGGTGCTCTTAGCTGTGGGGAGAGCTGACAGGGTTTGTTCTGCATGCTTCTGAGCAGGAGGCAGTTTGCAGAGCTGTGGTCCTCAGCGTGTGCCTCTGTCCCTCAGTCTCATTTACTGCTCTGTGTTCCCAGATGACAGTTTGAATGCTGGAATAAAAACACTTGGATCAGAAGGACCTTCAGGAGCTCCTGCTCATCGGCTCAAATCTCAGATTGTTCGTGTGCCTAAGAAGGAGAATGTGCGGACACTGGTCAGCACTGTGATGCTGCCTGCAAAGCAGGGTAATGATGAGTACCTTTGCTTCCATTTGGTGGCTCCTAAGTGGAATGGATAAATTACAATTGGGACTTACCCTGAGTGCATTACAGTTGCAATATTATTTTCTGTCAGGGCTGTCAAAGTGGTGTCTTTTGGTTGTATTTGTTTTGGGTGGGAAATGGGCTCACAAGACAGTAATTCTGTTGGTTTCTGTCAAATAAGCACTTTGTTTTTCTTTGTTTTAGGGGAGGTGCCTGTGAGTCAACCGAATAATGCTGATAAACCTGGAAAACGGAAATCCTCTGTAGGTAAGGGCTGCTTGTGAGCTGCTGTTTGGCTGCCTCCACGTAAATGGGAGGGCACTGCTGAAGCAGGAGGGAGGAAAGTGTGTCGTGGGTCTGTGATGACTCCAAGTGGCACACAAGTGTAGCAGCTGAAAGGTGAATTTGAGAACATACACTTGGAGAAACCAAAGTTTGTGGTTGACTTGTAAAAATCTTTCTCCAAAGGAATTATCTTAGGAATGTTGTTGTTTTCTCTCTGTAGCTGATGTCAGTGGCCTTCCGCTGAAGCGCAGCCTCGTAGAAAGGCTGGGGAAGAAGATCGAGGTTGACAGAGCACCAAGGAGAGGTAAATGGTCATCGGTGTTTGCTGCACAGATTCTCTAGGCTTTCTGCTTATTCTTTCTCAGGAGCGTTGTTGTTGGGAACACGTATATTCTGTAATATTATGACAAATCTGGAAACTTGAGCTCTCATTGTAATTTCTTGTAATCCTTATGCTTCTCCTTTCTTGATGATGACAGAGAAGGGTGCCAAGCCAGCAGGGGAGATCTGGAAGAAGAGACGACTGGAAGAAGAGAAGCAAAAAGTAGAAGAGGTTCTTACTGAGAAGAGATCTAAGGATAAGCGCAAGAAGAAGAGAATTTTCCCTCCACCTGAGCCTGGTAACGTGAAACTGGAAGAGCCACCGCGTAAAATCAAGCGATTGGAAGAAATGCATATTAAAAGCTTAGAAGAAATCAAGCAGGAGAAAGCCCTGCGGATGCAGCAGATCGCAAAGCCAGCAGGTAACGAGGTGTTTCACTGTCTGCTCTGCTGAAGTGCTTCCCCTGTCAAGCAAATGGAGTTTGCTTAGAATTGCCTGGGCTGTTTCTTACCAAATGCAAAGGCAGGAAGTGCCAGGATGTCCATCCATGTGTTTTTCCATTGAATCCGTGGTGTCTGCCTGCTTCATTCTGGAGAATTCATTCGCTGTGAGGTTTTGTAATTCAGTTTCTCCTGTACTTTCTTTCTGCCATGTTTTTGGTGTGGCATGTTCTGTGTGTTGACGCCAAGGTTATCTTCATCTTTGGCGTGTTGCTTGTTTTAATATGTAAATGTGTTTGTAAAGCATGGATTGAGTTTTTAACATGGGGGCCAACCTCTGTCAGAAAGGTCAGGGGGGTGAGTTATTCATTGGGCAGGTGAGAGAGGCTTCGTGAAGAGACAGCATGTGAAGGAGGGAAGAGCTTGGATACTGTATGGACTGCGAGATGTCGCCTCTCTCGTGTTCTTTGTTATTGAATGTGAGGAAATAAGCACATGGAGGAAACGCTGGCACTCAGGTTTCTTTCTATGCTTGCTGTTGACCAAGTGATTTTCTTTTTCCTTGTTTTAAAGCACCTGGAAGAGAAGAGGAAAAGACTGTGGAATGGAGCAGGGCTGCTCCCAAAGCTGTCTCTGCACCCGCAGAGGTGAGTCCCTTCTGTAGATGGACACAGTGACACAATTTCTTCACATGTTCTCGTGTCTCACTGCTCACCATGTGCCACCATCATGAGTGCATTCCTACCTTCCTGCCTTTGGTGAAGAGCTGCAGCCATGTTTCACAATCCTGATACTTTCAATGGCTTTCCCAGACAGCTTTGCACTCCTCAAACTCAGAATTGATCTGATTGTATCTGGCAGTGAGGCAGTAACCCTGCTGGCACCAGGTACAACTTGTGAGGTTAAGGTGGGAGCACTGGATACAAAAAGGTCACGATGGCTTCGTGTTCAATGAAATCAGACTGTGGGTGGATGTTGTGTAGGGGAACAGGAATGACTTTCTGTTGCTCAAATAGAATGTGGTATGTAACAGCTCTAGCACTGTACTGATTTAAACAAGCACTGAAGAAGAGGAGCCTCCAGCTAAAAAAGCAGCTTTGGTAAGGAGGGGAAGAAGTGTCAGTGCTGTCCTGGTCAGGCTGATACTGAGATACAACTCCTGTAGAAAGTGTGGAGAACTGAAATGTTCTGCAGGTTTCCTTTCAAAGCAGTCGCTTTGTGCAGGATACTGGATGAATGGCAGTGTGTGCACAATGCTCTGCAGCCCTGTGATTCCTCTGTAGTGTGAAGGAATTTGTCCATTAATGCTGCATTGTTAAAAAGACCTGAGGTGCTCTGCAGCCTTCACGTGGTTGTTAACATCCTTCAGGAGCCCCTTAGCCCCCGTGTTGGGTTCAGGATCAGCAGTGCTGAAGGAGAAGCACTGCAGAGGAAGGATCTCCTGAGCAATCTTTGTCTTTCTTTGACTTTGTCTTCCTTTCTTTGACTTTGTCTTCCTTCTTCCCAGACTGCTGCTCCAGCCCTGCCGGAGGTCAGCCTGCTCACCAAGGCTGTAGAAGATGACACTGAAAAGTTCATCTCGGAAATCTCAGGAGGGGAAATGGAAGCAGAAATTGACTTGGACCTGGAGAAGGATGAGGATGATTTCCTTCGTGAACTTTCTGAGATGACTGACTGTTGAACTGCGTAGTAGTTATTATAGTATGTTAAAAAAAAAAACAAAAAACACAAACAAACAAACAAAAAACCAAAAAAACAACAAAACAACAACAACAAAAAAAAACCCTTTAATTTAATAAAAACCTTTTCTTTTTGGTTGGATACCCCAGGGTGATACTTTACTAAAGGAGGCTTCACAATAATGAGTCTTAAAGCACAGCTGAACTGGTAAAAGATTGGCAGACTGCATTCCATTGTCCTGAGTTTTCCTGCTGGTCAGAGTTGAGGCCCTGTGCATCCATTCCCTGATCCTGGTTGGCTCCTTTCAGCAGCAAGAGGACAAAGCAGTTCTGTGACAGCCCAGAAGGACGTCCATCTGTGTGCTGCAGTGCCTAGCAATTGATCTCCTGATTCAGTGACGCTCTGAAGGCTTCAACCTCAAGCTCCTTCCTTCCTCCTCCCTTGGCCATGCTCAGCGTTGGGTGCAGCTGGAAGCTTCTTCAGTGCTCCCATTTCTTGGGTAGTCCCTATGTCTAGCTTGGAGTTCTGCCAGCTCTTGAGTTTTGTTGGTGTATGGTTTTGTTTTTGACTTGAATCCTTTAAGGCAACTTAATGACAGTGTGGGGGTGGGAGGGAGCAGAATTATTCTGGTGTTTTGGACCAAATGTGCCACCAATGATGGGGGCTGCCCCCTGCCTTCCAGTTATCAGCAGTGATGCAGCAGCAGTGTGAGAAGCGGGAGCTGCACGCCGCAGCTGCGTTATTCCCCCCTTTCCCTTTTTCTGGACTTCCAGTGCTGTTTGCTGGCAGAGCGCGATGCTGTGCTGATGATTTCTGGAAGCCAACACGTGTGCGCTTCGCTTGTCTCAGTTCAGTGTGCAGCCATCCCAGCCCTGCTGTTGGCACAGTGCAGCCCTGGCCCTGCTGGAGGACGCCGTGGTGACTCTGAGCTTCAGCAGGGTATTGAGTGGTTTTCTGCTGACTCTGGGTGGGACTGTGCCCATGTCGTGTCTGCCATTGTTACTGTAAATATTTTATCCTTTCCTTTTGTATTTGCCTTCTATTTAAGATATTGTATGAATGCAGACAGGCTCCTCTGTTTATGCTGGCGGCTCTCAGCTGTGTTTTTAAATAAACCTGGCACAGGACAGCAGTGCTGTACGTCTGCCTGCAGCTCATGTAGGGAGCAGGAGGGGAGCCAGGAGTGCTGCTCCAGCAACATCCTGGTGCTGCTGCCACCAGGGTTACTGCTGTGCTGCTGTTATGAGCTCCATGGAAGAGATGAGCTCCAGCACTGCCTCCTCTCACTTATTTGGTTCTGAAGCCTTCAGTTGCTATTGGCCGTGGCACATTCCATGCAGTGTGAATCTCTCTAACAGACATAACTGTATCAGTGGAATTGTGGGGGCTGGGAGGGAGGACACAGTGCTGCTGAGAGCAGGGCCAGGCAGCCCAGCATGCTCAGCACCACAGCCAGGTGAGGCTGGCAGTTCAGTTACAGTCTTTGCACTCCCTGTGCTATCTGCACCGCTTTGGCATGAAGACATGACTGCAAAGTTCATCCAGTATTGAGCTGAGCTGTGCTTCCCCCCCATAACCCACAGTGCTGCCACAGCCACATTCTGAGGGCAGACAACCAGCTTCCATAACCAACCATGCACTGAGGCTGAACTGCCCACACCCCACATCCCAACCTGCTCCTCTACAAAACATCTCCGCTTTATTCCATACCAATCCCAGAGCATCCCACTCTTCCCATCCTGCAGCGGGGAGCGGAGACAGCTACAGCTCCCCATGTCCCATCGCATCCCACTCCAGCTGCCCTGTGGTCCTCAGTGCTGCAGCAGCCGGCTGTAGGGTCCACCGCGGGTCCTCAGTTCGGTGGGTGTCCCCATCTCAGCCATGGTGTCATGCTCCAGCACCACAACATGGTCTGCCTTCTCCAGCATCCGGGGTTGATGGCTGATGAGCAGCATTGACTGGTCCCCCCTGTTGGGCATTGGGTAGGTTTGTGGCGTGGCATTAAGCTGGTACATTCGGTGTTACACACGCTGTGTGTGAGTCCCGTCTGTTCCCGTGTGCGGAGGCACGGTACTTTCACACAGCAGCCTTGATTTGTCGCCGGATCGGGAGGCGACAGCCTTCATGTCAGAAATGTGGACAAATGCTTCTGTTGTCTGAACCGTCTCTTGGCCCTCAGCACAATGGTGCGCTGCCTTTCCAACCCTTCACAGCACTGCTAGGTGCCAAGTGCTGTGCTTTAAGTCTGTTGTACGATGAGTGGCAGCAGAGACTTTCCAAGTGAAATGCTTCATGCTGTAGATAAACAACAACAACAAATACAGCTGGGTTAATGTGGTCGTCTTCCTGTGGCATATTAGTTGAAGCAAAAAAAATCCCCATCCCTTCTTGCTGGTGCTCTTTGCTGCAGAGGGTCCCCACAGATTCCATTCCAAGATCTCCCTAAGCCTCCCTGTTTCCTACAGCTGTAGGCACTGATCCTAAAACAGCTGGGCTCTGTTTCCAGCCTGTGGGACCCCAGGAGTTCCTCACACCATCTTCTGCAAAGCCAGAGCTGCCCACAGTCCCCCACAGCCACTCTTCCCACTACATACGTCAGGGTGCGGATGCAGCGCGCTGAGTCCCGGATGTCCCACACTTTGATGTACAACGTGGACACGGTGAACACCAACCCCGTGTGGCTGCAGTACTTGATGGAAACGACATTATTTGGGTGACCCTTGAGGGAAGCAATTTCCTGACCCGTCACCAAGTTCCACATCTTACAGCTCTGGTCTGTAGGAAGAAGAACGTGCCTGAGAGAGTTGGGCTGGGGAGTTCATCCGTGGCGTGGAGGCACCGACTCCTTCCCAAGCGCTGCCTCCCACCACCCACAGCTCCTCTCCAGGGCAATGGAGCCAGCCTGCTCCAGCACCTGGACATCAGAAGGCAGGGACAGGGGAGCAGCCCAGAAGGAGCCATCCCTGCCATGCACCCCAATTCCCCATGCCAGCCTGGGGAGATCTATGAGAATAGCACATAAAAAGCCAACAGCCCCCACACCTGTTCTGTCCAACAAATACCTTTTTAGGCAGTGAAAAGCAGTTCATCGGTGGCATCCAGGCAGAGCACAGGCTTGGTGTGTCCTTCTGCCACAGAGACGCAATGCAGTGGGGCTGTCCGGGCATTCTTGGTGCCACCCACTGGATTAATGATCCCCCTTGCATGGGAAAGAAAGAAGGTGGGGTAGGTATGTGGAAAGGCACAGCACTGTAAGGTCCTACAGGCATGGGAAAGCATGAGCTGCCTCATCCCCAAGCATCTTCCACTTCCTGGTAGGGCAATGGGCCCCTCCATCTGAACTCGGGCATATCTGAGCAATCATCTTCATGGAAAACCTTGGCATCTCCCCACTAGCAGCCCCTGCCTAACGGCTCTGCCCAGGTGACACAGACTGTGAGACGTGATGCTCACGGCCTCTGCTCTGAGCCAGGAAACTCAGCTCATTGGAACCCAGCTCAGTTGAGGACAAACTGCAATTTCTCCATCCTGAAGCTCTGCCAGGAACGTTTCATTAGACCTATTTAATGGCAGTTCCTTCAAGCTGCCAGCCAGCCTGTGGTTGGCAACATTTGGAAACGGAGCTGTACTCCTTTTAAAACCAACAGGATGACAGAGGGAAGCACTGGCATTTGCACCCAGCACCCTGTGCCCGATGCTGGCTCAGAGGATCCATCCTCCCCAAACCTTCTTCCAAAGGACGCCCTGCAGGCACCTCATCCCTCCGGCCACAGCATCTGCCAATCACTTCCACATCAGAGTGTTCAGAACACTGAGGTCCAGCAGCCCCACTGCTGCAGTCCTGAGCTATGTGGACACCAGCAGCTCATTCCTGCTGGCATTCCAAGCACTGCCTGGGGCTCTGAGCTATGCTAAATCTTTTCCTATGAGTAGGCAAAACAAGGCAGGAGGCTGGAGAAGGGCAGGCCCAGGGCTGCATGAGGTCTGCATTAGTCAGGAGGGTGAAGGTAAGCTCATTAATTCGGGTTTCGAAGTCACACGAGTGCGACCTCCTTCTCAATTAGTAGCTGTGCTCACACATTCAGCAGCTCTCCTCTGACCCCTAGTGTTGCTACTGGTCTCGAAGTGACACCGAGACCAAAGGGAAATCCCGGCTCCCCAGGGTGAGATGCGATCAGAGCAAACAGCTCAAGGTGACAAAGCACACACGCGCCTGGAGCCGTGTATCCAGTGGTTGCTGAAAGCAGAGCACCCATCAGCACCAGAGGTGCTCCTAAAGGGCAATGAGAAGGTTGTCCTTGCACTGGGACAAACTCAGGAGCACATTCACCCCGAGGCTGAGCTCTGCACAGCAGTGACTTGGCTTCTGGGGCAGAGAGCTCTGCTCACACAGGACCCAGCACTGGAGACATATGCGGTGCCCCATGCCACTGCCAGAAACACCATATTAGGCCTAGAGACACAAATCCTGTGTCAACATGGCACCCCAGAGAGGATCGAATCAGACAATGGGACTCATTTCAAAAATTCACTGGTGAGCACTTGGGCCAAAGAACATGGCATCGAGTGGATCTATCACATCCCCTATCACGCACGAGCCGCTGGTAAGATCGAGCGCCACAATGGTTTGCTGAAAACCACGCTGAAAGCGATGGGTGGTGGAACATTTAAGAACTGGGAGAAACATCTAGCAGAAGCCACCTGGCTGGTAAACACCCGAGGATCAGCCAACCGAGACGGCGCTACACAGTCCAACTCCCTGCGTACCGTGGAGGGAGACAAGGTTCCTGTGGTGCATGTAAAGAATATGCTGGGAAAAGTGGTTTGGGTCCTCCCAGCCTCTGGAAAGGGGAGGCCCCTCCGTGGAACTGTCTTTGCACAGGGACCTGGGTGCACCTGGTGGGTGATGCAGAAGGATGGGGATGTTCAGTGTGTGCCACAGGGAAATTTGATGCTGGGGGAGTGCAGCCTGTGATTCCATGTGTGTATATATATATATATATGTATGTACATATGTAAAGCATGTTAACTACTGTTCTGTTTATATGTTGATAAAAGTTAGGCATGATGTGATGATGTGTAATAAGGGGTGGAATGTTATGGTTTTGCAATTTGGTTGGTGTTGGTATTCCACATCAGAACACCATGCCTCATAATGGGAGTAAAGGGGACAAGGGGTTGCTGGCCCGGCTCACTGCAAGGAGACAACGTGGTCAGAGTTTCCTGCCTTCCACAGCTCCATCGGTGACATTGGGGACTTGGTATTCTCTTTGTTGAAACTCTCTTGTTGTTGTTTAGCATTATTGGGTTATTAAACTGCCGTTCGTTCTCAGATCACCTTTTTTCTCCCTCATTTTTTGTTAGACCTAATCGCAATCTCCCTTCCCCTCTTCTGAAACCGCGACAAGCGGGCGCAGGTGGTGTACAATGAGGACCTCTTTGGGGGGCAATAAAGGTTTAGTGCACACAGCAGTGGTGTGGCAGGGTGACAATGGGACAGCGGGAGAACGGGGATGGGGGAACTGTGGGACACGGGGAGCTGCAATGGGGGAGGCTGAGTGGTGACCAGCTGCACACACACCTGTAACTGAACTGCCAGCCTCACCTGGCTGTGGTGCTGAGCATGCTGGGCTGCCTGGCCCTGCTCTCAGCAGCACTGTGTCCTCCCTCCCAGCCCCCACAATTCCACTGATACAGTTATGTCTGTTAGAGAGATTCACACTGCATGGAATGTGCCACGGCCAATAGCAACTGAAGGCTTCAGAGCCAAATAAGTGAGAGGTGGCCGTGCTGGAGCTCATCTCTTCCATGGAGCTCATAACAGCAGCACAGCAGTAACCCTGGTGGCAGCAGCACCAGGATGTTGTTGGAGCAGCACTCCTGGCTCCCCTCCTGCTCCCTCCAAGAGCTGCAGGCAGACGTACAGCACTGCTGTCCTGTGCAAGGTTTATTTCAAAACACAGCTGAGAGCCGCCGGCATAAACAGAGGAGCCTGACTACGTTCATACAATATCTTAAATAGAAGGCAAATACAAAAGGAAAAGATAAAATATTTACAGTAACAGTGGCAGACACGACATGGGCACAGTCCCACCCAGAGTCAGCAGAAAACCACTCAATACCCTGCTGAAGCACAGAGTCACCACGGCGTCCTCCAGCAGGGCCAGGGCTGCACTGTGCCCACAGCAGGGCTGGGATGGCTGCACTCTGAACTGAGACAAGCGAAGCGCACACGTGTTGGCTTCCAGAAATCATCAGCACAGCATCAAGCTCTGCCAGCAAACAGCACTGGAAGTCCAGCAAAAGGGAAAGGAGGGAATAACGCAGCAGTGGCATGCAGCTCCCACTTCTCACACTGCTGCTGCATCACTGCTGATAACTGGAAGGCAGGGAGCACCCCCCCGCCTTGGTGGCACATTTGGTCCAAAACACCAGAATAATTCTGCTCCCTCCCACCCCCACATTGTCATTAAGTTGCCTTAAAGGATTCGAGTCATAAACAAAAGCATACACCAAAAAAACTCAAGAGCTGGCAGAACTCCAGGCTAGACATGGGGACTGCCCGAGAAATGGGAGCACCGAAGAAGCTTCCAGCTGCACCCAACGCTGAGCATGGCCAAGGGAGGGGGAAGGAAGGAGCTTGAGGTTGAAGCCTTCAGAGCGTCACTGAATCAGGAGTTCAATTGCCAGGCACTGCAGCGCACAGATGGACGTCCTTCTGGGCTGTCACAGAACTGCTTTGTCCTCTTGCTGCTGAAAGGAGCCAACCAGGATCAGGGAATGGATGCACAGGACCTCAACTCTGACCAGCAGGAAAACTCAGGACAATGAAATGCAGTCTGCCAATCTTTTACCAGTTCAGCTGTGCTTTAAGACTCATTATTGTGAAGCCTCCTTTAGTAAAGTATCACCCTGGGGTATCCAACCAAAAAGAAAAGGTTTTTATTAAATTAAAGGGGGTTTTTGTTGTTGTTGTTGTTTTGTTGTTTTTTTGGTTTTTTGTTTGTTTGTTTGTTTTTTTTTTTTTTTTTTTTAACATACTATAATAACTACTACGCAGTTCAACAGTCAGTCATCTCAGAAAGTTCACGAAGGAAATCATCCTCATCCTTCTCCAGGTCCAAGTCAATTTCTGCTTCCATTTCCCCTCCTGAGATTTCCGAGATGAACTTTTCAGTGTCATCTTCTACAGCCTTGGTGAGCAGGCTGACCTCCGGCAGGGCTGGAGCAGCAGTCTGGGAAGAAGGAAGACAAAGTCAATGATTGCTCAGGAGATCCTTCCTCTGCAGCGCTTCTCCTTCAGCACTGCTGAGCCTTAACCCAACACGGGGGCTAAGGGGCTCCTGAAGGATGTTAACAACCACGTGAAGGCTGCAGAGCACCTCAGGTCTTTTTAACAATGCAGCAGTAATGGAAAAATTCCTTCACACTACAGAGGGATCACAGGGCTGCAGAGCATTGTGCACACACTGCCATTCATCCAGCATCCTGCACACAGTGACTACTTTGAAAGGAAACCTGCAGAACATTTCAGTTCTCCACACTTTCTGCAGCAGTTGTATCTCAGTATCAGCCTGACCAGGACAGCACTGACACTTCTTCCCCTCCTTACCAAAGCTGCTTTTTTAGCTGGAGGCTCCTCTTCTTCAGTGCTCGTTTAAATCAGCACAGTGCTAGAGCTGTTACATACCACATTCTATTTGAGCAACAGAAAGTCATTCCTGTTCCCCTACACAACATCCACCCACAGTCTGATTTCATTGAACACGAAGCCATCGTGACCTTTTTGTATCCAGCGCTCCCACCTTAACCTCACAAGTTGTACCTGGTGCCAGCAGGGTTACTGCCTCACTGCCAGATACAATCAGATCAATTCTGAGTTTGAGGAGTGCAAAGCTGTCTGGGAAAGCCATTGAAAGTATCAGGATTGTGAAACATGGCTGCAGCTCTTCACCAAAGGCAGGAAGGTAGGAATGCACTCATGATGGTGGCACATGGTGAGCAGTGAGACATGAGAACATGTGAAGAAATTGTGTCACTGTGTCATCTACAGAAGGGACTCACCTCTGCGGGTGCAGAGACAGCTTTGGGAGCAGCCCTGCTCCATTCCACAGTCTTTTCCTCTTCTCTTCCAGGTGCTTTAAAACAAGGAAAAAGAAAATCACTTGGTCAACAGCAAGCATAGAAAGAAACCTGTGTGCCAGTGTTTCCTCCATGTGCTTATTTCCTCACATTCAATAACAAAGAACACGAGAGAGGCGACATCTCGCAGTCCATACAGTATCCAAGCTCTTCCCTCCTTCACATGCTGTCTCTTCACACCAAAAACACGGCAGAAAGAAAGTACAGGAGAAACTGAATTACAAAACCTCACAGTGAATGAATTTTCCAGAATGAAGCAGGCAGACACCACGGATTCAATGGAAAAACACATGGATGGACATCCTGGCACTTCCTGCCTTTGCATGTTGTAAGAAACAGCCCAGGCAATTCTAAGCAAACTCCATTTGCTTGACAGGGGAAGCACTTCAGCAGAGCAGACAGTGAAACACCTCGTTACCTGCTGGCTTTGCGATCTGCTGCATCCGCAGGGCTTTCTCCTGCTTGATTTCTTCTAAGCTTTTAATATGCATTTCTTCCAATCGCTTGATTTTACGCGGTGGCTCTTCCAGTTTCACGTTACCAGGCTCAGGTGGAGGGAAAATTCTCTTCTTCTTGCGCTTATCCTTAGATCTCTTCTCAGTAAGAACCTCTTCTACTTTTTGCTTCTCTTCTTCCAGTCGTCTCTTCTTCCAGATCTCCCCTGCTGGCTTGGCACCCTTCTCTGTCATCATCAAGAAAGGAGAAGCATAAGGATTACAAGAAATTCCAACGAGAGCTCAAGTTTCCAGATTTGTCATAATATTACAGAATATACGTGTTCCCAACAACAACGCTCCTGAGAAAGAATAAGCAGAAAGCCTAGAGAATCTGTGCAGCAAACACCGATGACCATTTACCTCTCCTTGGTGCTCTGTCAACCTCGATCTTCTTCCCCAGCCTTTCTACGAGGCTGCGCTTCAGCGGAAGGCCACTGACATCAGCTACAGAGAGAAAACAACAACATTCCTAAGATAATTCCTTTGGAGAAAGATTTTTACAAGTCAACCACAAACTTTGGTTTCTCCAAGTGTATGTTCTCAAATTCACCTTTCAGCTGCTACACTTGTGTGCCACTTGGAGTCATCACAGACCCACGACACACTTTCCTCCCTCCTGCTTCAGCAGTGCCCTCCCATTTACGTGGAGGCAGCCAAACAGCAGCTCACAAGCAGCCCTTACCTACAGAGGATTTCCGTTTTCCAGGTTTATCAGCAGTATTCGGTTGACTCACAGGCACCTCCCCTAAAACAAAGAAAAACAAAGTGCTTATTTGACAGAAACCAACAGAATTACTGTCTTGTGAGCCCATTTCCCACCCAAAACAAATACAACCAAAAGACACCACTTTGACAGCCCTGACACAAAATAATATTGCAACTGTAATGCACTCAGGGTAAGTCCCAATTGTAATTTATCCATTCCACTTAGGAGCCGCCAAATGGAAGCAAAGGTACTCATCATTACCCTGCTTTGCAGGCAGCATCACAGTGCTGACCAGTGTCCGCACATTCTCCTTCTTAGGCACACGAACAATCTGAGATTTGAGCTGATGAGCAGGAGCTCCTGAAGGTCCTTCTGATCCAAGTGTTTTTATTCCAGCATTCAAACTGTCATCTGGGAACACAGAGCAGTAAATGAGACTGAGGGACAGAGGCACACGCTGAGGACCACAGCTCTGCAAACTGCCTCCTGCTCAGAAGCATGCAGAACAAACCCTGTCAGCTCTCCCCACAGCTAAGAGCACCATGGACCTGATGTCTGTCTGCTGCCCTCCTTTCATCCTTCTGGATATTAAAAGTAGGCTTTATCCCTTACTTTATCCCATCCATATGACATTAGATTCCTCTATCAGCAAATGTGGCTTTCACCACTGGTTGAAAAGATGCACATACAGGCACTTAAACTCCATGCTGTGGCCTCGTCTTGCTCTAATGATGTAAACAAAGGAGTTTACCTTCCTAATCTGAAAGGCACATGAAGTTACAAGGTAGGAACAAGATCATGGAAATAGCTGATTCCATTCAGCAACCCTATGTTCTGTTGTGTTTGTACAATGAATTGCTTTGGAGTTAATTGGCAAGTGCTTCTGATTAATCCTGGAATACCTTGTTTTGTATCAGCATCAGATTTTGTAGTGGAAATTATCTGCAATCCAAGATGGTTTTCTTCAGCTGGTTGCTGGACAGGTGTTTTTGTTTCTTCTCCCTCCTTAGAAAGCTGGTCTGTACAAGCAAAGAAAAAATCAGTCTCTTCAGTTATGCGGTAGGAATTCAATCAGATTATCCACTGCACAAAGATGGCAGGCAAGGCTGAAAACCCACACAGATAAATGCTGTCTCCACTTGCCCATCCAAATGGCTTCTCTGTGAACAAAGAAATCCCCCCCTACACAACATTCATCTCCCTGACACCCAGTAAAAGCTTAAATGCAGGAGAACAACCTGCAAGGCAAAGGCCACAGGAGCAGAGAGAAGCTGAGCATGCAAGATAAAACTGAGGTATCAGAAGCACACAAAGTTCAGCTCTGAACCTATCTATCAGCTCACAAGTGAACGTTACCTGGCATTCTTTATGACACTATACCCACCTGTGAGTAATAGAGTTAATCTTTCGTACCTAAAAAAGACAAACTCACTTTGGCTTGGTGGAAAGAAAACCCCATTGAGGTAACGTCCCTTGGTGTGATGGAAGGCACAGTTGGATTTCTGGCAGCCTCCTGGCTGGTTCTCCCAGTAGCAGGAAATCATGCTGCGTTTTTTCTGAAGACAGAAAGGAAGAAGAGCTGATGATAACGTGGACCTAAGATCTGCAAAGGGAGACTGAGCTCCAGATGGTGCCAGTGAGCAGACTGCCACAAAGCAGCACTCAAACACCACTCTGAAGAGTGCGCAGGCTGGGAGCACCAGGCTCACTGAGCTTTCCTAGCATTCTGTGGGTGAGGACACCAGTTTAGAAGGGGTTAAACTAACACACCTTGCAGAATGCTTGTCTGAATGATGTGGTTCTTTAGTATCTGTTGATAGAACACTGTTGGTATCAACTACAAGAATATTCTGCTATGATATACCAATGCCATTGAGCTCTCTTCCTTCTGCTTCCTCCCCTATTCTTAACCGTAGGAACCATCATCATTTCAAAGCAAATGAACCTAATCTGCAAAAGCACATTCAGCCCACCTAAAGAAATGAGAAGTGAGTTTGGTGATAAACTCTGAGGAGCCAACACTCACACTGATCTCCATGTGCCTGAACCTGCAGACATTCCTGAAGCAGCGGCCCTCCTTCCACAGCGTGCAGATGGTTTCATTGCCCAAAGCGGCTTCACAGTGCCTGAAGGGACAGTTGTCTCCCTGTAATCCAATGGAAACCAAGAGAGGAAAATGAAATAGTACAGCCTGAGAACTGGCTTTGCTTTGAGCTGATTTTTAGCGAGTTGCTCTATTGTACAATGCAATTAGTTATGAAGTTTGCTGAAGACCAGTAATACTTCTACTTATTCTACCCATTCCTCTTAACTTCAGAACTGAAAGAAAGAAAAAATGAAGGAAAAAACCCAAGCAGACCTTTTTACAAGTGGAATAGAAGTAGAAATAGCAATCATTTCCTTTAATTGACATGCTGGACGAGCGCACAGAAGCGGTTCTGGTCTCGGGGATCTCTGTGCAGCTCTTCCTGTGCTTCTCAAAGAGCTGGCTCGTGCTTCCTTGGACTGAAAGTCTTCTACAGTCTTGATCAGTGAAATCTTCTTTTGAAAAGGAACCCTAAGCAAAACACCAAAAAGCAGAAAAGGATGAGGAATGCCCACCCGTCTTCCCAGCTTTGTTCTCTTCATTCAATCAGTCTCTCAGGAGCAGTTGTTTCAAAACATTGCCCTCCTCAACACTGGTCAAACTCTAGTAACATCACCCTGACTCAGCACGGAGCCCCTGGGCTGCACGGCTGCAAGCCCTCCAATGGAGCCCCTCCTTCAACACCACGAGTGACAGCAGTGAGTAACCCCAACACATTTGTCTGACCGCTGCAGGTCTTCAAGCTCACCCACCTGGACAACCTCAGCAAATACAGTGATCTTCAAAGCTTTGCAGTTCACTTCTCCTGTAGGCCGAACCAACACTGAATCCGTGAATTAATTAATTATAACAGGTTAGGAAGAATTTTCCTCCTCACTTTGCCTATGTCAAATTCTGTAAGTTGGAATTTCTGGTCTTCAAGGATTCTTCACCTTTGAAGAATCCACAAAAACCATCCTCCGTCTTTATTACCTGTACAGCAAAAGCATGCCAGTGCGTATCAATACACAAATCCACACACATGTGCCTGTATACTGTAACTCAGCACTGCATGGAGCTGCAGCACGATCTGCTCAGCCTCAACAAGGGTTTGGGTTGGTTCATTTTTTTTTTTCTTTTCTGATGTAAAAATCAAATATTTTGATATTTTAGATTTGTTTTGTTGCTTTTTTTTTTAAGGTACCAAATGCAGTAAAACCTGCAACCAGGCCAGACAGAAGATCAAATTCAAGTGATTCAGAACTCTTTCATTAAAGTGCTGCACATTTCTGAGCTAAGCATTTCCGATAGTCAATAAAAGTTGGAACCTTTTACTCACACAGACACTAGTGAATTTTCGAGGAATTTTTTTTTTTTTTTTTTTTCCCAGGGAATTTTCCCAAATCTAAA
Organism: Coturnix japonica; assembly: GCF_054131305.1. Classification (NCBI taxonomy): domain Eukaryota; kingdom Metazoa; phylum Chordata; class Aves; order Galliformes; family Phasianidae; genus Coturnix; species Coturnix japonica. The sequence goes on along the minus strand of NC_140688.1, from coordinate 3,570,946 downwards.
CTAAAGAGAGGAGAAGTCGGGTTCTCAAGTTAGTTGCTGGACTGACTGCATGACAAAGGGAACAAAAACAGCAGTTAAGGATAAAGTTTCCTTCCCTCCTATAATACTGATAGAAATGCTGCCTTTTTACCTTTAGTACCTTCACAACAGATTCCTCTCTGGCAGATTCCTACGATCCTAAAGACCTCAATGCTGCTCAGCACAGACACCGGGCACCAACTGCCACTGGACTCTGCACCGTGGAACACGCACACAGCTCAGCACTTCTGTTCTCACAATTGCAAGGGTTCTAGAATCTAGAACCGCCCCATCAGATACTTGTGACCTCCCTGACTCCAGCCCTGGTGCACGCAGGCACCACCTGCCCAATACCCAACATCTCCCCCCTCTTTATCATCTCCAGCCCCTGTAAAGGTTCCCCCGCGTACTCCCTGTTACTCCAAAGGTGATTCGCACATTTAAGGCTATTCCGCAAATGATTCAAACATCAAACATATGCGAAAAACAATTAAACTGTCATAATAACATACCAAAGTGATGCAGCTGTAGTGCCTACAATCCTGAAAGCACACAACAGCAATCTGCCTAACAATTGTGAAATGCTGTATGGCAACACTTAGTCAACTTGTAGAGAACAGTGCATTCAAGTTCAAGATAACAGCACAGTACACAATGGAGTTACAACTTTTCCAAGTTCAATGTAACACTATTGTACAGAATCTTTGTGGCAATCCAGTTCTGTCCAGTGTGCATTATAATGTCACACTCCATAACCAAACAAGAAGACAAAAACATATTGGCTGTGCAGAATCGTTCTGAATGTCCACCACTGGGGGACTATCCAGGAACAAGGTCTCCCCCGCTCACGAACTATCAGTCCGGCATGAAGGCTGGATTCCCAGTTCGGACCTTCAGGCACATTGGGAGCAACGCAGTCTCCTGTGCCGTTACCAGCACCCGCTGCCCAGTGCTGACGTCAAATCACTGGCTGCACTGGAGTCATTAACCAAGGAGTTGTTGACCAAAACCGGTGCTGAGATGTTCGGATCCTCACGGTGCACAGGATGGCTCCTCATTTGGTGCCGGCTTAACCCAACATGCCGGCAGCCAGCAGGGCCCACTTGGGGTCCCGACACAGGCGTATCCCCTGCCCATGACGAGGAGTAGGGTCTGGGAGCCATGGCCCTGCGTCAGGTCTGTTCAGGACCTGACCTATTGGTGTCCATTCGGTCAGCTGATGGTCTCCCATCCGATTCTCTCACGCAGGAGGAGAGCGTGTGGGCACAGCTCAGGCCCCTCCAGCCCTCCCCCCTCTTTAAGCGCACGAAGACGCCCCTTCAAGGTCTGATGTGCACACTCCACAATAACCTGGCCGGTGCTGCTGCCAGGAATGCTGAAGATATGCTTAATGCCCCAAACTGTGCACTAGTGTCCAAAACATGCACTTCTATATCCTGGGTCATTGTCAGTCTTTAACTCATGAGGTGCACCCATGACAGCGATGGCCATGCACAACACTTTTATGTAATGCATGGCGGTCTGTCCAGATTGTGCCACAGCCCAGAGAAAACCACTGCATGTGTCAGTTGTGACATGCAAGTGACGGAAACACCCAAACTCTGGGAAGTCTGTGACATCCAGCTGCCAAACCTCATTTCGTCTCAAACCTCTGGGGTTCACCCCTGCAGGAAACAGGTTAGCCATAACTCCCGCTCCTCCTTGGCCGATTCAGTTAACTTTCTAAGACCACCAAGGGCGGGTAGCAGCTTCTGCGGCTCTTCATCCCCTGCACAAGCTCACAGAGCTCCATGCTGGCTTTCTCTAATGCTGACCGACTGACACAGTGAGAAGCTTCATCAGCCAGACCTCTCTGCATTATCCACTTAATAAGCAGGGAGGCTTATTAAGTCCAGAAAAAGGGAAAGGGGGGAATAACGCAGCAGTGGCGTGCAGCTCCCGCTTCTCACACTGCTGCTGCATCACTGCTGATAACTGGAAGGCAGGGAGCACCCCCCATTCTTGGAGGCACATTTGGTCCAAAACACCAGAATAATTCTGCTCCCTCCCACCCCCACATTGTCATTAAGTTGCCTTAAAGGATTCAAGTCAAAAACAAAAGCATACACCAACAAAACTCAAGAGCTGGCAGAACTCCAAGCTAGACATAGGGACTACCCAAGAAATGGGAGCCCCAAAGAAGCTTCCAGCTGCACCCAACGCTGAGCATGGCCAAGGGAGGAGGAAGGAAGGAGCTTGAGGTTGAAGCCTTCAGAGCATCACTGGATCAGGAGATCAATTGCCAGGCACTGCAGCACACAGATGGACGTCCTTCTGGGCTGTCACAGAACTGCTTTGTCCTCTTGCTGCTGAAAGGAGCCAACCAGGATCAGGGAATGGATGCACAGGACCTCAACTCTGACCAGCAGGAAAACTCAGGACAATGGAATGCAGTCTGCCAATCTTTTACCAGTTCAGCTGTGCTTTAAGACTCATTGTGAAGCCTTTTAAAATATTTATTTATATATATATATACTACAAGACTACTCAGATATACTATCAATCATCTCAGAAAGTTCAAGATGGAGTTCATCCACGTCCTTCTCCAGCTCCAAGTCATATTGTCCTTCCATTTCCTCTAAGAATTCCGAGATGAACTTTTCGAGGTCATCTTCTTCTACAGCCTTGGTGAGCAGGCTGACCTCCGGCAGGGCTGGAGCAGCAGTCTGGGAAGAAGGAAGACAAAGTCAATGATTGCTCAGGAGATCCTTCCTCTGCAGCACTTCTCCTTCAGCACTGCTGAGCCTTAACCCAACATGGGGCCAAGGGGCTCCTGAAGGACGTTAACAGTAAGCCTGACCAGGACAGCACTGACACTTCCTCCCCTCCTTACCAAAGCTGCTATTTTAGCTTTTTTAGCTGGAGGCTCCTCTTCTTCAGTGCTTCTCTGAGGATTCACAGCTGCCACAGCAGAAGGAGAGATCTCAGCAGCCTTCCGCTTCCTTGCTGTCTTTATGGGGCTGCTGGCTTTGCCATCCCAAGGCTTCTCACACACGTTGCACTTGGCTTCCAGTTCCCCTGCTAAGATTTCTGAGATGAACTTTTCAAAGTCATCTTCTTCTACAGCCTTGGTGAGCAGGCTGACCTCCGGCAGGGCTGGACCAGCAGTCTGGAAAGAAGGAAGACAAAGTCAATGATTGCTCAGGAGATCCTTCCTCTGCAGCGCTTCTCCTTCAGCACTGCTGAGCCTTAACCCAACACGCGGGCCAAGGGGCTCCTGAAGGACGTTAACAGTAAGCCTGACCAGGACAGCACTGACGCTTCCTCCCCTCCTTACCAAAGCTGCTATTTTAGCTTTTTTAGCTGGAGGCTCCTCTTCTTCAGTGCTTCTCTGAGGATTCACAGCTGCCACAGCAGAGGGAGAGATCTCAGCAGCCTTCCTCTTCCTTGCTCGCTTCGTGGGGCTGCTGGCTTTGCCATCCCAAGGCTTCTCACACACGTTGCCCTTGGCTACAGGAAGAAGAGAGAGCTGGTACAATTGTGCCTTGAGAGGAGTCCAGGTTGTCCTGTCATTCCCACAGCTCTTCTCCACAGTTAAATACATCCGGCCAGCAAAATTACATTGCTCTTTCCACAAATCTCAGCAATATCTTCCACAGTAAGTGCTGCATACCAACAGTCCCACCAAAGGAACAAAGAAACTGCAGAGCTACACCATATTATAACCCAGACAAGGGAAACAGCCATACAGCAGGAGAAAGCAATACATGGTCCCTCTAGAGAAAGGAAAAAGCAGGAGCTACAGACAAGAGTGTGCAACCAGACGCTGTGCAAGCCACAACAGACCCACAAAATACATCCAGGGGTTTATCACACAGGTAAGTCTGCAGCTCAGTGCCACTGTCTGTCCCTCGTTCTCAAGCTGAAGTCTGGCTGGAAGGAACACAAGTGAACTAAGAAAATAAGCATTTCCCTTTCTAGCACTAAGCAAAGGCACGCACCCACCATGACAACTCAGGTCCCTTTACTTCCGAGGACCACCTCACACTCAACACTCATTCATAGTTCTCTGCTCCTGAGGTTGGGCTGATGGTTTCCCTGGCAATGCTGTTGCCCACCGTGCTGAGATTTCACTTAGGCCTTTGCAAGCTGATAAGCTGAACATGAAGGGTGGATTCAGGACTATTAAGCTCTGCACTTTTACCTTTGACTGTTTCTTTAGCTGCAGCCGGCACAGCAGCCACTTCCTTCTTCAGCTTCTTTGGTTGTCTCAGCTGCAGCTTCTCCTTTATTGCCCCCTCAAGGCTCTTTGCTTGAGCTCTAGAATTTGGTGTACTCTGATCCCAGGGCTAAAAAGAAATAAAGTAAGTGCAAAATAAGAACAAACACCAGGGGAAGTGTATGAAGGAAATCAGATTGGAGATATTGCAAAAACGGCTGCACCTGGAACAGTACATTCCTGTCACTTGGGTCACTGACCCTTTCATAAATGCCTCCCTATAACAAGATCCATGCTTTGCTGTGAAAACACTGTTTCAAACGTGTGCAATTAACAAAGCAAGCTCGTTTAAATCAGCGCAGTACTGGAGTTGTTACCTACCACATTCTATCTGAGCAACAGAAAGTCATTCCTGTTCCCCTACACAACATCCACCCACAGTCTGATTTCATTGAACACGAAGCCATTGTGGCCTTTTTGTATCCAGTGCCCCCCACGTTAACCTCACATGTTGTACCTGGTGCCAGCAGGGTTACTGCCTCACTGCCAGATACAATCAGATCAATTCTGAGTTTGAGGAGTGCAAAGCTGTCTGGGAAAGCCATTGAAAGTACCAGGATTGTGAAACATGGCTGCAGCTCTTCACCAAAGGCAGGAAGGTAGGAATGCACTCATGATGGTGGCACATGGTGAGCAGTGAGACATGAGAACATGTGAAGAAATTGTGTCAATGTGTCCATCTACAGAAGGGACTCACCTCTGCGGGTGAAGAGACAGCTTTGGGAGCAGCCCTGCTCCATCCCACAGTCTTTTTCTCTTCTCTTCCAGGTGCTTTAAAACAAGGAAAAAGAAAATCACTTGGTCAACAGCAAGCATAGAAAGAAACCTGAGTGCCAGTGTTTCCTCCATGTGCTTATTTCCTCACATTCAATAACAAAGCACAGAGGCGGCATCACGCAGTCCATACAGTATCCAAGCTCTTCCCTCCTTCACATGCTGTCTCATCACAAAGCCTCTCTCACCTCCCCAATGAATAATTCACCCCCCTGACCTTTCTGACAGAGGTTGGCCCCCATGTTGAGGAGTCAATCCATGCTTTTCAAATACATTTACATATCAAACTAAGCAACACACGCCAAAGATGAAGGCAACCTTGGCATCAACACACAGAACATGCTACACCAAAAACATGGCAGAAAAAAAAATGTACAAGAGAAACTGAATTACAAAACCTCACAGCGAATGAATTTTCCAGAATAAAGCAGACAGACACCACGGATTCAATGGAAAAACACATGGATGGACATCCTGGCACTTCCTGCCTTTGCATGTTGTAAGAAACAGCCCAGGCAATCCTAAGCAAAATCCATTTGCTTGACAGGGGAAGCACTTTGGCAGAGCAGACAGTGAAGCACCTCCTTACCTGCTGGCTTTGCGACCTGCTGCATCCGCAGGGCTTTCTCCTGCTTGATTTCTTCCAAAGTTTTAATATGAATTTCTTCCAATCTCTTGATTTTACGCCGTGGCTCTTCCAGTTTCACGTTACCCGGCCCAGGTGGAGGGATAATTCTCTCGTTCTTGCATTTACCCTCAGCTCTCTTCTCAGTAAGAAGCTCTTCTACATTTTGCTTCTCATCCTCCAGTCCTTTGTGTTTCCTTTCAGCCAGGGCTTCCGAGTAGGTTTTAATGTGAACTGCAGGGGAAGGCCTCACCCCGGAGCTGGGATCCTCCACCTTACAGCACCCTTCTGCCTGGGGGGCAGCTGGGGTTTCTCCTCGCTGATTCGCTCTTTCAAGACGGATCTCTTCCAGAGTCTTGACATGGATCTCCCCTGCTGGCTTGGCACCCTTCTCTGCCATCATCAAGAAAGGAGAAGCATAATGATTAAATGAGAGTCCAGCGAGAGCTTAAGTTTCCAGATTTGTCATAATATTACAGAATATACGTGTTCCCAACAACAACGCTCCTGAGAAAGAATAAGCAGAAAGCCTAGAGAATCTGTGCAGCAAACACCAATGACCATTTACCTCTCCTTGGTGCTCTGTCAATCTTGATCTTCTTCCCCAGCCTTTCTGCGAGGCTGCGCTTCAGCGGAAGGCCACTGACATTAGCTACAGAGAGAAAACAACAACATTCCTAAGATAATTCCTTTGGAGAAAGATTTTTACAAGTCAACCACAAACTCTGGTTTCTCCAAGTGTATGTTCTCAAATTCACCTTCCAGCTGCTACACTTGTGTGCCACTTGGAGTCATCACAGACCCACGACACACTTTCCTCCCTCCTGCTTCAGCAGTGCTCTCCCATTTACGTGGAGGCAGCCAAACAGCAGCTCACAAGCAGCCCTTACCTACAGAGGATTCCTGTTTTCCAGGTTTATCAGCAATATTCAGTTTAATCACAGGCACCTCCCCTAAAACAAAGAAAAACAAAGTGCTTATTTGACAGAAACCAACAGAATTACTGACCTGTGAGCTCATTTCCCACCCAAAACAAAGACACCACTTTGACAGCCCTGACAGAAAATAACATTGCAACTGTAATGCACTCAGGGTAAGTCCCAATTGTAATTTATCCATTCCACTTAGCAGCCACCAAATGGAAACAAAGGTACTCATCATTACCCTGCTTTGCAGACAGCGTCACAGTTCTGACCAGTGTCCGCACATTCTCCTTCTTCGGCACAGGAACAGTTTGAGATTGGAGCTGATGAGCAGGAGCTCCTGAAGGCCCTTCTGATCCAAGTGAACAAACAGACAGTGTTTACAACAGGAAAAAGAAAAGCCACTGCCAACAACAAAAACAAACCTGACAGAACCGTCACAAAGACCAAAGCGCATTTGTTACTCACTACTGTCCAATGTGCAACAACCACTGCACGGCTCTATTCCCCAACACAGTGCCAGCTATCTGACTATTATCAGAAGGATAACAAAGTAGGGCATATGAACTCACCACTTTGTTGTTTGGTTTTATCCTTTTGTTTCTTCAGTCTGATTTCTTCAAGTGTTTTTATTCCAAAATTCAGACTGTCATCTGGGAACACAGAGCAGTGAATGAGACTGAAGGACAGAGGCACACGCTGAGGACCACAGCTCTGCAAACTGCCTCCTGCTCAGAAGCATGCAGAACAAACCCTGTCAGCTCTCCCCACAGCTAAGAGCACCATGGACCTGACGTCTGTCTGATACCCTCCTTTCATCCTTCTTGATATTAAAAGTAGGTTTTATCCCTTACTTTATCCCATCCATATGACATTAGATTCCTCTATCAGCAAATGTGGCTTTCACCACTGGTTGGAAAGATGCACATACAGGCACTTAAACTCCATGCTGTGGCCTCGTCGTGCTCTAATGCTGTAAACAAAGGAGTTTACCTTCCTAATCTGAAAGGCACATGAAGTTACAAGGTAGGAACAAGATCATGGAAATAGCCGAGTCCATTCAGCAACCCTATGTTCTGTTGTGTTTGTTCAATAAATTGCTTTGGAGTTAATTGGCAAGTGCTTCTGATTAATCCTGGAATACCTTGTTTGGTATCAGCATTAGATTTCCTGATGGAAATGATCCGCGATCCATGATGGTTTTCTTTAGCTGGTTGCTGGATAGGTGTTTTTATTCCTTCTCTCTCCTTAGAAAGCTGGTCTGTACAAGGAAAGAAAAAATCAGTCTCTTCAGTTACGCGGTAGGAATTCAATCAGATTTCCCATATTTATGTAGCTCATACAATGACACTTCAGCCCACAGTTAATATTCTTAAGTACAAATGTAAGTGACTACAGATGGGTTCTTTATTTAAACAGCTACACTTACCTGGTAAACCCATAGAAGCAGCCTATGTGAATAGATTAACTACTAGAGAACCAGGAAATCAACCACACTCACCATCACATTTGTCATCATGTGCAGAATTGATGACAACGGGAGGATGTGTCGGGCTTGGGACAGTCTCTGACTTTTCCACTTCCATCACTTCCAATGACTGTGGAAAGGGATCGGAGTGCACAGAAAGCTTGCTCTGCTGCACTGTTATCTGAGCTGCCCTCGGATTGTCACCTGCAGACTCTGGTGGACTCAGCAGAGTAGCTACAGGAAGAAAAGGATCAATTTAAAACTTTGATCCTAACCTTACAACCACTGCACAAAGATGGCAAGCAAGGCTGAAAACCCACACAGATAAATGCTGAGTCTCCAGTTGCCCATCCAACTGGCTACTGGGCGAACAAAGAAATTCCCCCCTACACAACATTCACCCAGTAAAAGCTTAAATTCAGGAAAACAACCTGCAAGGCAAAGGCCACAGGAGCAGAAAGAAGCTGAGCATGCAAGAAAAAACTGAAATATCAGAAGCACATAAAGTTGAGCTGTGCTCCTATCTATCATCTTCCCAGCTTTCTTCTGTTCATTCAATCAGTCTCTCAGGAGCAGTTGTTTCAAAACATTGCCCTCCTCAACACTGGTCAAACTCTAGTAACATCACCCTGACTCAGCACGGAGCCCCTGGGCTGCACGGCTGCAAGCCCTCCAATGGAGCCCCTCCTTCAACACCACGAGTGACAGCAGTGAGTAACCCCAACACATTTGTCTGACCGCTGCAGGTCTTCAAGCTCACCCACCTGGACAACCTCAGCAAAGACAGCGATCTTCAAAGCCTTGCAGTTCACTTCTCCTGTAGGCTGAACCAACACTGAATCCGTCAATTAAGAATAACGGGGTAGGAAGAATTTTCCTCCTCACTTTGCCAATGTCAAATTCTGTAAGTTGGAATTTCTGGTCTTCAAGGTTTCTTCACCTACGAAGAAAACACTAAAACCTTCCCCTGTCTTTGTTACTTGTACAGCAAAAGCATGCCAGTGCGTATCGATACACAAATCCACACACATGTGCCTGAATACTGTAACTCAGCACTGCATGGAGCTGCAGCACGTTCTGCTCAGCCACAACAAGGGTTTGGGTCGGTTTTTTTTCTTTTGTGATGTAAAAATCAAATATTTTGGTATTTTACGTTTGTTTTGTTGGTTGCTTTTTTTTTTTAAGGTATCAAATGCAGTAAAACCTACAACCAGGACAGACAGAAGATCAAATTCAAGTGATTCGGAACTCTATCATTAAAGTGCTGCACTTTTCTGTGCTAAGCATTTCTGACAGTCAATAAGGAAAGGTTGGAACCTTTTACTCACACAAACACTAGTGAATTTTCCAAAAAATAATTTTTTTTTCAGGGAATTTTCCCAAATCTAAACTAAAGAGAGGAGAAGTCGGGTTCTCAAGTTAGTTGCTGGACTGACTGCATGACAAAGGGAACAAAAACAGCAGTTAAGGATAAAGTTTCCTTCCCTCCTATAATACTGATAGAAATGCTGCCTTTTTACCTTTAGTACCTTCACAACAGATTCCTCTCTGGCAGATTCCTACGATCCTAAAGACCTCAATGCTGCTCAGCACAGACACCGGGCACCAACTGCCACTGGACTCTGCACCGTGGAACACGCACACAGCTCAGCACTTCTGTTCTCACAATTGCAAGGGTTCTAGAATCTAGAACCGCCCCATCAGATACTTGTGACCTCCCTGACTCCAGCCCTGGTGCACGCAGGCACCACCTGCCCAATACCCAACATCTCCCCCCTCTTTATCATCTCCAGCCCCTGTAAAGGTTCCCCCGCGTACTCCCTGTTACTCCAAAGGTGATTCGCACATTTAAGGCTATTCCGCAAATGATTCAAACATCAAACATATGCGAAAAACAATTAAACTGTCATAATAACATACCAAAGTGATGCAGCTGTAGTGCCTACAATCCTGAAAGCACACAACAGCAATCTGCCTAACAATTGTGAAATGCTGTATGGCAACACTTAGTCAACTTGTAGAGAACAGTGCATTCAAGTTCAAGATAACAGCACAGTACACAATGGAGTTACAACTTTTCCAAGTTCAATGTAACACTATTGTACAGAATCTTTGTGGCAATCCAGTTCTGTCCAGTGTGCATTATAATGTCACACTCCATAACCAAATAAGAAGACAAAAACATATTGGCTGTGCAGAATCGTTCTGAATGTCCACCACTGGGGGACTATCCAGGAACAAGGTCTCCCCCGCTCACGAACTATCAGTCCGGCATGAAGGCTGGATTCCCAGTTCGGACCTTCAGGCACATTGGGAGCAACGCAGTCTCCTGTGCCGTTACCAGCAGCCGCTGCCCAGTGCTGACGTCAAATCACTGGCTGCACTGGAGTCATTAACCAAGGAGTTGTTGACTAAAACCGGTGCTGAGATGTTCGGATCCTCACGGTGCACAGGATGGCTCCTCATTTGGTGCCGGCTTAACCCAACATGCCGGCAGCCAGCAGGGCCCACTTGGGGTCCCGACACAGGCGTATCCCCTGCCCATGACGAGGAGTAGGGTCTGGGAGCCATGGCCCTGCGTCAGGTCTGTTCAGGACCTGACCTATTGGTGTCCATTCGGTCAGCTGATGGTCTCCCATCCGATTCTCTCACGCAGGAGGAGAGCGTGTGGGCACAGCTCAGGCCCCTCCAGCCCTCCCCCCTCTTTAAGCGCACGAAGACGCCCCTTCAAGGTCTGATGTGCACACTCCACAATAACCTGGCCGGTGCTGCTGCCAGGAATGCTGAAGATATGCTTAATGCCCCAAACTGTGCACTAGTGTCCAAAACATGCACTTCTATATCCTGGGTCATTGTCAGTCTTTAACTCATGAGGTGCACCCATGACAGCGATGGCCATGCACAACACTTTTATGTAATGCATGGCGGTCTGTCCAGATTGTGCCACAGCCCAGAGAAAACCACTGCATGTGTCAGTTGTGACATGCAAGTGACGGAAACACCCAAACTCTGGGAAGTCTGTGACATCCAGCTGCCAAACTTCATTTCGTCTCAAACCTCTGGGGTTCACCCCTGCAGGAAACAGGTTAGCCATAACTCCCGCTCCTCCTTGGCCGATTCAGTTAACTTTCTAAGACCACCAAGGGCGGGTAGCAGCTTCTGCGGCTCTTCATCCCCTGCACAAGCTCACAGAGCTCCATGCTGGCTTTCTCTAATGCTGACCGACTGACACAGTGAGAAGCTTCATCAGCCAGACCTCTCTGCATTATCCACTTAATAAGCAGGGAGGCTTATTAAGTCCAGAAAAAGGGAAAGGGGGGAATAACGCAGCAGTGGCGTGCAGCTCCCGCTTCTCACACTGCTGCTGCATCACTGCTGATAACTGGAAGGCAGGGAGCACCCCCCATTCTTGGAGGCACATTTGGTCCAAAACACCAGAATAATTCTGCTCCCTCCCACCCCCACATTGTCATTAAGTTGCCTTAAAGGATTCAAGTCAAAAACAAAAGCATACACCAACAAAACTCAAGAGCTGGCAGAACTCCAAGCTAGACATAGGGACTACCCAAGAAATGGGAGCCCCAAAGAAGCTTCCAGCTGCACCCAACGCTGAGCATGGCCAAGGGAGGAGGAAGGAAGGAGCTTGAGGTTGAAGCCTTCAGAGCATCACTGGATCAGGAGATCAATTGCCAGGCACTGCAGCACACAGATGGACGTCCTTCTGGGCTGTCACAGAACTGCTTTGTCCTCTTGCTGCTGAAAGGAGCCAACCAGGATCAGGGAATGGATGCACAGGACCTCAACTCTGACCAGCAGGAAAACTCAGGACAATGGAATGCAGTCTGCCAATCTTTTACCAGTTCAGCTGTGCTTTAAGACTCATTGTGAAGCCTTTTAAAATATTTATTTATATATATATATACTACAAGACTACTCAGATATACTATCAATCATCTCAGAAAGTTCAAGATGGAGTTCATCCACGTCCTTCTCCAGCTCCAAGTCATATTGTCCTTCCATTTCCTCTAAGAATTCCGAGATGAACTTTTCGAGGTCATCTTCTTCTACAGCCTTGGTGAGCAGGCTGACCTCCGGCAGGGCTGGAGCAGCAGTCTGGGAAGAAGGAAGACAAAGTCAATGATTGCTCAGGAGATCCTTCCTCTGCAGCACTTCTCCTTCAGCACTGCTGAGCCTTAACCCAACATGGGGCCAAGGGGCTCCTGAAGGACGTTAACAGTAAGCCTGACCAGGACAGCACTGACACTTCCTCCCCTCCTTACCAAAGCTGCTATTTTAGCTTTTTTAGCTGGAGGCTCCTCTTCTTCAGTGCTTCTCTGAGGATTCACAGCTGCCACAGCAGAAGGAGAGATCTCAGCAGCCTTCCGCTTCCTTGCTGTCTTTATGGGGCTGCTGGCTTTGCCATCCCAAGGCTTCTCACACACGTTGCACTTGGCTTCCAGTTCCCCTGCTAAGATTTCTGAGATGAACTTTTCAAAGTCATCTTCTTCTACAGCCTTGGTGAGCAGGCTGACCTCCGGCAGGGCTGGACCAGCAGTCTGGAAAGAAGGAAGACAAAGTCAATGATTGCTCAGGAGATCCTTCCTCTGCAGCGCTTCTCCTTCAGCACTGCTGAGCCTTAACCCAACATGGGGGCCAAGGGGCTCCTGAAGGACGTTAACAGTAAGCCTGACCAGGACAGCACTCATGCTTCCTCCCCTCCTTACCAAAGCTGCTATTTTAGCTTTTTTAGCTGGAGGCTCCTCTTCTTCAGTGCTTCTCTGAGGATTCACAGCTGCCACAGCAGAGGGAGAGATCTCAGCAGCCTTCCTCTTCCTTGCTCGCTTCGTGGGGCTGCTGGCTTTGCCATCCCAAGGCTTCTCACACACGTTGCCCTTGGCTACAGGAAGAAGAGAGAGCTGGTACAATTGTGCCTTGAGAGGAGTCCAGATTGTCCTGTCATTCCCACAGCTCTTCTCCACAGTTAAATACATCCGGCCAGCAAAATTACATTGCTCTTTCCACAAATCTCAGCAATATCTTCCACAGTAAGTGCTGCATACCAACAGTCCCACCAAAGGAACAAAGAAACTGCAGAGCTACACCATATTATAACCCAGACAAGGGAAACAGCCATACAGCAGGAGAAAGCAATACATGGTCCCTCTAGAGAAAGGAAAAAGCAGGAGCTACAGACAAGAGTGTGCAACCAGACGCTGTGCAAGCCACAACAGACCCACAAAATACATCCAGGGGTTTATCACACAGGTAAGTCTGCAGCTCAGTGCCACTGTCTGTCCCTCGTTCTCAAGCTGAAGTCTGGCTGGAAGGAACACAAGTGAACTAAGAAAATAAGCATTTCCCTTTCTAGCACTAAGCAAAGGCACGCACCCACCATGACAACTCAGGTCCCTTTACTTCCGAGGACCACCTCACACTCAACACTCATTCATAGTTCTCTGCTCCTGAGGTTGGGCTGATGGTTTCCCTGGCAATGCTGTTGCCCACCGTGCTGAGATTTCACTTAGGCCTTTGCAAGCTGATAAGCTGAACATGAAGGGTGGATTCAGGACTATTAAGCTCTGCACTTTTACCTTTGACTGTTTCTTTAGCTGCAGCCGGCACAGCAGCCACTTCCTTCTTCAGCTTCTTTGGTTGTCTCAGCTGCAGCTTCTCCTTTATTGCCCCCTCAAGGCTCTTTGCTTGAGCTCTAGAATTTGGTGTACTCTGATCCCAGGGCTAAAAAGAAATAAAGTAAGTGCAAAATAAGAACAAACACCAGGGGAAGTGTATGAAGGAAATCAGATTGGAGATATTGCAAAAACGGCTGCACCTGGAACAGTACATTCCTGTCACTTGGGTCACTGACCCTTTCATAAATGCCTCCCTATAACAAGATCCATGCTTTGCTGTGAAAACACTGTTTCAAACGTGTGCAATTAACAAAGCAAGCTCGTTTAAATCAGCGCAGTACTGGAGTTGTTACCTACCACATTCTATCTGAGCAACAGAAAGTCATTCCTGTTCCCCTACACAACATCCACCCACAGTCTGATTTCATTGAACACGAAGCCATTGTGGCCTTTTTGTATCCAGTGCCCCCCACGTTAACCTCACATGTTGTACCTGGTGCCAGCAGGGTTACTGCCTCACTGCCAGATACAATCAGATCAATTCTGAGTTTGAGGAGTGCAAAGCTGTCTGGGAAAGCCATTGAAAGTACCAGGATTGTGAAACATGGCTGCAGCTCTTCACCAAAGGCAGGAAGGTAGGAATGCACTCATGATGGTGGCACATGGTGAGCAGTGAGACACAAGAACATGTGAAGAAATTGTGTCAATGTGTCCATCTTCAGAAGGGACTCACCTCTGCGGGTGCAGAGACAGCTTTGGGAGCAGCCCTGCTCCATCCCACAGTCTTTTTCTCTTCTCTTCCAGGTGCTTTAAAACAAGGAAAAAGAAAATCACTTGGTCAACAGCAAGCATAGAAAGAAACCTGAGTGCCAGTGTTTCCTCCATGTGCTTATTTCCTCACATTCAATAACAAAGCACAGAGGCGGCATCACGCAGTCCATACAGTATCCAAGCTCTTCCCTCCTTCACATGCTGTCTCATCACAAAGCCTCTCTCACCTCCCCAATGAATAATTCACCCCCCTGACCTTTCTGACAGAGGTTGGCCCCCATGTTGAGGAGTCAATCCATGCTTTTCAAATACATTTACATATCAAACTAAGCAACACACGCCAAAGATGAAGGCAACCTTGGCATCAACACACAGAACATGCTACACCAAAAACATGGCAGAAAAAAAAATGTACAAGAGAAACTGAATTACAAAACCTCACAGCGAATGAATTTTCCAGAATAAAGCAGACAGACACCACGGATTCAATGGAAAAACACATGGATGGACATCCTGGCACTTCCTGCCTTTGCATGTTGTAAGAAACAGCCCAGGCAATCCTAAGCAAAATCCATTTGCTTGACAGGGGAAGCACTTTGGCAGAGCAGACAGTGAAGCACCTCCTTACCTGCTGGCTTTGCGACCTGCTGCATCCGCAGGGCTTTCTCCTGCTTGATTTCTTCCAAAGTTTTAATATGAATTTCTTCCAATCTCTTGATTTTACGCCGTGGCTCTTCCAGTTTCACGTTACCCGGCCCAGGTGGAGGGATAATTCTCTCGTTCTTGCATTTACCCTCAGCTCTCTTCTCAGTAAGAAGCTCTTCTACATTTTGCTTCTCATCCTCCAGTCCTTTGTGTTTCCTTTCAGCCAGGGCTTCCGAGTAGGTTTTAATGTGAACTGCAGGGGAAGGCCTCACCCCGGAGCTGGGATCCTCCACCTTACAGCACCCTTCTGCCTGGGGGGCAGCTGGGGTTTCTCCTCGCTGATTCGCTCTTTCAAGACGGATCTCTTCCAGAGTCTTGACATGGATCTCCCCTGCTGGCTTGGCACCCTTCTCTGCCATCATCAAGAAAGGAGAAGCATAATGATTAAATGAGAGTCCAGCGAGAGCTTAAGTTTCCAGATTTGTCATAATATTACAGAATATACGTGTTCCCAACAACAACGCTCCTGAGAAAGAATAAGCAGAAAGCCTAGAGAATCTGTGCAGCAAACACCAATGACCATTTACCTCTCCTTGGTGCTCTGTCAATCTTGATCTTCTTCCCCAGCCTTTCTGCGAGGCTGCGCTTCAGCGGAAGGCCACTGACATCAGCTACAGAGAGAAAACAACAACATTCCTAAGATAATTCCTTTGGAGAAAGATTTTTACAAGTCAACCACAAACTCTGGTTTCTCCAAGTGTATGTTCTCAAATTCACCTTCCAGCTGCTACACTTGTGTGCCACTTGGAGTCATCACAGACCCACGACACACTTTCCTCCCTCCTGCTTCAGCAGTGCTCTCCCATTTACGTGGAGGCAGCCAAACAGCAGCTCACAAGCAGCCCTTACCTACAGAGGATTCCTGTTTTCCAGGTTTATCAGCAATATTCAGTTTAATCACAGGCACCTCCCCTAAAACAAAGAAAAACAAAGTGCTTATTTGACAGAAACCAACAGAATTACTGACCTGTGAGCTCATTTCCCACCCAAAACAAAGACACCACTTTGACAGCCCTGACAGAAAATAACATTGCAACTGTAATGCACTCAGGGTAAGTCCCAATTGTAATTTATCCATTCCACTTAGCAGCCACCAAATGGAAACAAAGGTACTCATCATTACCCTGCTTTGCAGACAGCGTCACAGTTCTGACCAGTGTCCGCACATTCTCCTTCTTCGGCACAGGAACAGTTTGAGATTGGAGCTGATGAGCAGGAGCTCCTGAAGGCCCTTCTGATCCAAGTGAACAAACAGACAGTGTTTACAACAGGAAAAAGAAAAGCCACTGCCAACAACAAAAACAAACCTGACAGAACCGTCACAAAGACCAAAGCGCATTTGTTACTCACTACTGTCCAATGTGCAACAACCACTGCACGGCTCTATTCCCCAACACAGTGCCAGCTATCTGACTATTATCAGAAGGATAACAAAGTAGGGCATATGAACTCACCACTTTGTTGTTTGGTTTTATCCTTTTGTTTCTTCAGTCTGATTTCTTCAAGTGTTTTTATTCCAAAATTCAGACTGTCATCTGGGAACACAGAGCAGTGAATGAGACTGAAGGACAGAGGCACACGCTGAGGACCACAGCTCTGCAAACTGCCTCCTGCTCAGAAGCATGCAGAACAAACCCTGTCAGCTCTCCCCACATCTAAGAGCACCATGGACCTGACGTCTGTCTGATACCCTCCTTTCATCCTTCTTGATATTAAAAGTAGGTTTTATCCCTTACTTTATCCCATCCATATGACATTAGATTCCTCTATCAGCAAATGTGGCTTTCACCACTGGTTGGAAAGATGCACATACAGGCACTTAAACTCCATGCTGTGGCCTCGTCGTGCTCTAATGCTGTAAACAAAGGAGTTTACCTTCCTAATCTGAAAGGCACATGAAGTTACAAGGTAGGAACAAGATCATGGAAATAGCCGAGTCCATTCAGCAACCCTATGTTCTGTTGTGTTTGTTCAATAAATTGCTTTGGAGTTAATTGGCAAGTGCTTCTGATTAATCCTGGAATACCTTGTTTGGTATCAGCATTAGATTTCCTGATGGAAATGATCCGCGATCCATGATGGTTTTCTTTAGCTGGTTGCTGGACAGGTGTTTTTATTCCTTCTCTCTCCTTAGAAAGCTGGTCTGTACAAGGAAAGAAAAAATCAGTCTCTTCAGTTACGCGGTAGGAATTCAATCAGATTTCCCATATTTATGTAGCTCATACAATGACACTTCAGCCCACAGTTAATATTCTTAAGTACAAATGTAAGTGACTACAGATGGGTTCTTTATTTAAACAGCTACACTTACCTGGTAAACCCATAGAAGCAGCCTATGTGAATAGATTAACTACTAGAGAACCAGGAAATCAACCACACTCACCATCACATTTGTCATCATGTGCAGAATTGATGACAACGGGAGGATGTGTCGGGCTTGGGACAGTCTCTGACTTTTCCACTTCCATCACTTCCAATGACTGTGGAAAGGGATCGGAGTGCACAGAAAGCTTGCTCTGCTGCACTGTTATCTGAGCTGCCCTCGGATCGTCACCTGCAGACTCTGGTGGACTCAGCAGAGTAGCTACAGGAAGAAAAGGATCAATTTAAAACTTTGATCCTAACCTTACAACCACTGCACAAAGATGGCAAGCAAGGCTGAAAACCCACACAGATAAATGCTGAGTCTCCAGTTGCCCATCCAACTGGCTACTGGGCGAACAAAGAAATTCCCCTCTACACAACATTCACCCAGTAAAAGCTTAAATTCAGGAAAACAACCTGCAAGGCAAAGGCCACAGGAGCAGAAAGAAGCTGAGCATGCAAGAAAAAACTGAAATATCAGAAGCACATAAAGTTGAGCTGTGCTCCTATCTATCATCTTCCCAGCTTTCTTCTGTTCATTCAATCAGTCTCTCAGGAGCAGTTGTTTCAAAACATTGCCCTCCTCAACACTGGTCAAACTCTAGTAACATCACCCTGACTCAGCACGGAGCCCCTGGGCTGCACGGCTGCAAGCCCTCCAATGGAGCCCCTCCTTCAACACCACGAGTGACAGCAGTGAGTAACCCCAACACATTTGTCTGACCGCTGCAGGTCTTCAAGCTCACCCACCTGGACAACCTCAGCAAAGACAGCGATCTTCCAAGCCTTTCAGTTCACTTCTCCTGTAGGCTGAACCAACACTGAATCCGTCAATTAAGAATAACGGGGTAGGAAGAATTTTCCTCCTCACTTTGCCAATGTCAAATTCTGTAAGTTGGAATTTCTGGTCTTCAAGGTTTCTTCACCTACGAAGAAAACACTAAAACCTTCCCCTGTCTTTGTTACTTGTACAGCAAAAGCATGCCAGTGCGTATCGATACACAAATCCACACACATGTGCCTGAATACTGTAACTCAGCACTGCATGGAGCTGCAGCACGTTCTGCTCAGCCACAACAAGGGTTTGGGTCGGTTTTTTTTCTTTTGTGATGTAAAAATCAAATATTTTGGTATTTTACGTTTGTTTTGTTGGTTGCTTTTTTTTTTTAAGGTATCAAATGCAGTAAAACCTACAACCAGGACAGACAGAAGATCAAATTCAAGTGATTCGGAACTCTATCATTAAAGTGCTGCACTTTTCTGTGCTAAGCATTTCTGACAGTCAATAAGGAAAGGTTGGAACCTTTTACTCACACAAACACTAGTGAATTTTCCAAAAAATAATTTTTTTTTCAGGGAATTTTCCCAAATCTAAACTAAAGAGAGGAGAAGTCGGGTTCTCAAGTTAGTTGCTGGACTGACTGCATGACAAAGGGAACAAAAACAGCAGTTAAGGATAAAGTTTCCTTCCCTCCTATAATACTGATAGAAATGCTGCCTTTTTACCTTTAGTACCTTCACAACAGATTCCTCTCTGGCAGATTCCTACGATCCTAAAGACCTCAATGCTGCTCAGCACAGACACCGGGCACCAACTGCCACTGGACTCTGCACCGTGGAACACGCACACAGCTCAGCACTTCTGTTCTCACAATTGCAAGGGTTCTAGAATCTAGAACCGCCCCATCAGATACTTGTGACCTCCCTGACTCCAGCCCTGGTGCACGCAGGCACCACCTGCCCAATACCCAACATCTCCCCCCTCTTTATCATCTCCAGCCCCTGTAAAGGTTCCCCCGCGTACTCCCTGTTACTCCAAAGGTGATTCGCACATTTAAGGCTATTCCGCAAATGATTCAAACATCAAACATATGCGAAAAACAATTAAACTGTCATAATAACATACCAAAGTGATGCAGCTGTAGTGCCTACAATCCTGAAAGCACACAACAGCAATCTGCCTAACAATTGTGAAATGCTGTATGGCAACACTTAGTCAACTTGTAGAGAACAGTGCATTCAAGTTCAAGATAACAGCACAGTACACAATGGAGTTACAACTTTTCCAAGTTCAATGTAACACTATTGTACAGAATCTTTGTGGCAATCCAGTTCTGTCCAGTGTGCATTATAATGTCACACTCCATAACCAAACAAGAAGACAAAACCATATTGGCTGTGCAGAATCGTTCTGAATGTCCACCACTGGGGGACTATCCAGGAACAAGGTCTCCCCCGCTCACGAACTATCAGTCCGGCATGAAGGCTGGATTCCCAGTTCGGACCTTCAGGCACATTGGGAGCAACGCAGTCTCCTGTGCCGTTACCAGCAGCCGCTGCCCAGTGCTGACGTCAAATCACTGGCTGCACTGGAGTCATTAACCAAGGAGTTGTTGACTAAAACCGGTGCTGAGATGTTCGGATCCTCACGGTGCACAGGATGGCTCCTCATTTGGTGCCGGCTTAACCCAACATGCCGGCAGCCAGCAGGGCCCACTTGGGGTCCCGACACAGGCGTATCCCCTGCCCATGACGAGGAGTAGGGTCTGGGAGCCATGGCCCTGCGTCAGGTCTGTTCAGGACCTGACCTATTGGTGTCCATTCGGTCAGCTGATGGTCTCCCATCCGATTCTCTCACGCAGGAGGAGAGCGTGTGGGCACAGCTCAGGCCCCTCCAGCCCTCCCCCCTCTTTAAGCGCACGAAGACGCCCCTTCAAGGTCTGATGTGCACACTCCACAATAACCTGGCCGGTGCTGCTGCCAGGAATGCTGAAGATATGCTTAATGCCCCAAACTGTGCACTAGTGTCCAAAACATGCATTTCTATATCCTGGGTCATTGTCAGTCTTTAACTCATGAGGTGCACCCATGACAGCGATGGCCATGCACAACACTTTTATGTAATGCATGGCGGTCTGTCCAGATTGTGCCACAGCCCAGAGAAAACCACTGCATGTGTCAGTTGTGACATGCAAGTGACGGAAACACCCAAACTCTGGGAAGTCTGTGACATCCAGCTGCCAAACCTCATTTCGTCTCAAACCTCTGGGGTTCACCCCTGCAGGAAACAGGTTAGCCATAACTCCCGCTCCTCCTTGGCCGATTCAGTTAACTTTCTATGAGCACCAAGGGCGGGTAGCAGCTTCTGCGGCTCTTCATCCCCTGCACAAGCTCACAGAGCTCCATGCTGGCTTTCTCTAATGCTGACCAACTCACACAGTGAGAAGCTTCATCAGCCAGACCTCTCTGCATTATCCACTTAATAAGCAGGGAGGCTTATTAAGTCCAGAAAAAGGGAAAGGGGGGAATAACGCAGCAGTGGCGTGCAGCTCCCGCTTCTCACACTGCTGCTGCATCACTGCTGATAACTGGAAGGCAGGGAGCACCCCCCGCCTTGGTGGCACATTTGGTCCAAAACAAAAGAATAATTCTGCTCCCTCCCACCCCCACATTGTCATTAAGTTGCCTTAAAGGATTCAAGTCAAAAACAAAAGCATACACCAACAAAACTCAAGAGCTGGCAGAACTCCAAGCTAGACATAGGGACTACCCAAGAAATGGGAGCCCCAAAGAAGCTTCCAGCTGCACCCAACGCTGAGCATGGCCAAGGGAGGAGGAAGGAAGGAGCTTGAGGTTGAAGCCTTCAGAGCATCACTGGATCAGGAGATCATTTGCCAGGCACTGCAGCACACAGATGGACGTCCTTCTGGGCTGTCACAGAACTGCTTTGTCCTCTTGCTGCTGAAAGGAGCCAACCAGGATCAGGGAATGGATGCACAGGACCTCAACTCTGACCAGCAGGAAAACTCAGGACAATGGAATGCAGTCTGCCAATCTTTTACCAGTTCAGCTGTGCTTTAAGACTCATTGTGAAGCCTTTTAAAATATTTATTTATATATATATATACTACAAGACTACTCAGATATACTATCAATCATCTCAGAAAGTTCAAGATGGAGTTCATCCACGTCCTTCTCCAGCTCCAAGTCATATTGTCCTTCCATTTCCTCTAAGAATTCCGAGATGAACTTTTCGAGGTCATCTTCTTCTACAGCCTTGGTGAGCAGGCTGACCTCCGGCAGGGCTGGAGCAGCAGTCTGGGAAGAAGGAAGACAAAGTCAATGATTGCTCAGGAGATCCTTCCTCTGCAGCACTTCTCCTTCAGCACTGCTGAGCCTTAACCCAACATGGGGCCAAGGGGCTCCTGAAGGACGTTAACAGTAAGCCTGACCAGGACAGCACTGACACTTCCTCCCCTCCTTACCAAAGCTGCTATTTTAGCTTTTTTAGCTGGAGGCTCCTCTTCTTCAGTGCTTCTCTGAGGATTCACAGCTGCCACAGCAGAAGGAGAGATCTCAGCAGCCTTCCGCTTCCTTGCTGTCTTTATGGGGCTGCTGGCTTTGCCATCCCAAGGCTTCTCACACACGTTGCACTTGGCTTCCAGTTCCCCTGCTAAGATTTCTGAGATGAACTTTTCAAAGTCATCTTCTTCTACAGCCTTGGTGAGCAGGCTGACCTCCGGCAGGGCTGGACCAGCAGTCTGGAAAGAAGGAAGACAAAGTCAATGATTGCTCAGGAGATCCTTCCTCTGCAGCGCTTCTCCTTCAGCACTGCTGAGCCTTAACCCAACACGCGGGCCAAGGGGCTCCTGAAGGACCTTATCAGTAAGCCTGACCAGGGCAGCACTCATGCTTCCTCCCCTCCTTACCAAAGCTGCTATTTTAGCTTTTTTAGCTGGAGGCTCCTCTTCTTCAGTGCTTCTCTGAGGATTCACAGCTGCCACAGCAGAAGGAGAGATCTCAGCAGCCTTCCTCTTCCTTGCTCGCTTCGTGGGGCTGCTGGCTTTGCCATCCCAAGGCTTCTCACACACGTTGCCCTTGGCTACAGGAAGAAGAGAGAGCTGGTACAATTGTGCCTTGAGAGGAGTCCAGGTTGTCCTGTCATTCCCACAGCTCTTCTCCACAGTTAAATACATCCGGCCAGCAAAATTACATTGCTCTTTCCACAAATCTCAGCAATATCTTCCACAGTAAGTGCTGCATACCAACAGTCCCACCAAAGGAACAAAGAAACTGCAGAGCTACACCATATTATAACCCAGACAAGGGAAACAGCCATACAGCAGGAGAAAGCAATACATGGTCCCTCTAGAGAAAGGAAAAAGCAGGAGCTACAGACAAGAGTGTGCAACCAGACGCTGTGCAAGCCACAACAGACCCACAAAATACATCCAGGGGTTTATCACACAGGTAAGTCTGCAGCTCAGTGCCACTGTCTGTCCCTCGTTCTCAAGCTGAAGTCTGGCTGGAAGGAACACAAGTGAACTAAGAAAATAAGCATTTCCCTTTCTAGCACTAAGCAAAGGCACGCACCCACCATGACAACTCAGGTCCCTTTACTTCCGAGGACCACCTCACACTCAACACTCATTCATAGTTCTCTGCTCCTGAGGTTGGGCTGATGGTTTCCCTGGCAATGCTGTTGCCCACCGTGCTGAGATTTCACTTAGGCCTTTGCAAGCTGATAAGCTGAACATGAAGGGTGGATTCAGGACTATTAAGCTCTGCACTTTTACCTTTGACTGTTTCTTTAGCTGCAGCCGGCACAGCAGCCACTTCCTTCTTCAGCTTCTTTGGTTGTCTCAGCTGCAGCTTCTCCTTTATTGCCCCCTCAAGGCTCTTTGCTTGAGCTCTAGAATTTGGTGTACTCTGATCCCAGGGCTAAAAAGAAATAAAGTAAGTGCAAAATAAGAATAAACACCAGGGGAAGTGTATGAAGGAAATCAGATTGGAGATATTGCAAAAACGGCTGCACCTGGAACAGTACATTCCTGTCACTTGGGTCACTGACCCTTTCATAAATGCCTCCCTATAACAAGATCCATGCTTTGCTGTGAAAACACTGTTTCAAACGTGTGCAATTAACAAAGCAAGCTCGTTTAAATCAGTGCAGTACTGGAGTTGTTACCTACCACATTCTATCTGAGCAACAGAAAGTCATTCCTGTTCCCCTACACAACATCCACCCACAGTCTGATTTCATTGAACACGAAGCCATTGTGGCCTTTTTGTATCCAGTGCCCCCCACGTTAACCTCACATGTTGTACCTGGTGCCAGCAGGGTTACTGCCTCACTGCCAGATACAATCAGATCAATTCTGAGTTTGAGGAGTGCAAAGCTGTCTGGGAAAGCCATTGAAAGTACCAGGATTGTGAAACATGGCTGCAGCTCTTCACCAAAGGCAGGAAGGTAGGAATGCACTCATGATGGTGGCACATGGTGAGCAGTGAGACATGAGAACATGTGAAGAAATTGTGTCAATGTGTCCATCTTCAGAAGGGACTCACCTCTGCGGGTGCAGAGACAGCTTTGGGAGCAGCCCTGCTCCATCCCACAGTCTTTTTCTCTTCTCTTCCAGGTGCTTTAAAACAAGGAAAAAGAAAATCACTTGGTCAACAGCAAGCATAGAAAGAAACCTGAGTGCCAGTGTTTCCTCCATGTGCTTATTTCCTCACATTCAATAACAAAGCACAGAGGCGGCATCACGCAGTCCATACAGTATCCAAGCTCTTCCCTCCTTCACATGCTGTCTCATCACAAAGCCTCTCTCACCTCCCCAATGAATAATTCACCCCCCTGACCTTTCTGACAGAGGTTGGCCCCCATGTTGAGGAGTCAATCCATGCTTTTCAAATACATTTACATATCAAACTAAGCAACACACGCCAAAGATGAAGGCAACCTTGGCATCAACACACAGAACATGCTACACCAAAAACATGGCAGAAAAAAAAATGTACAAGAGAAACTGAATTACAAAACCTCACAGCGAATGAATTTTCCAGAATAAAGCAGACAGACACCACGGATTCAATGGAAAAACACATGGATGGACATCCTGGCACTTCCTGCCTTTGCATGTTGTAAGAAACAGCCCAGGCAATCCTAAGCAAAATCCATTTGCTTGACAGGGGAAGCACTTTGGCAGAGCAGACAGTGAAGCACCTCCTTACCTGCTGGCTTTGCGACCTGCTGCATCCGCAGGGCTTTCTCCTGCTTGATTTCTTCCAAAGTTTTAATATGAATTTCTTCCAATCTCTTGATTTTACGCCGTGGCTCTTCCAGTTTCACGTTACCCGGCCCAGGTGGAGGGATAATTCTCTCGTTCTTGCATTTACCCTCAGCTCTCTTCTCAGTAAGAAGCTCTTCTACATTTTGCTTCTCATCCTCCAGTCCTTTGTGTTTCCTTTCAGCCAGGGCTTCCGAGTAGGTTTTAATGTGAACTGCAGGGGAAGGCCTCACCCCGGAGCTGGGATCCTCCACCTTACAGCACCCTTCTGCCTGGGGGGCAGCTGGGGTTTCTCCTCGCTGATTCGCTCTTTCAAGACGGATCTCTTCCAGAGTCTTGACATGGATCTCCCCTGCTGGCTTGGCACCCTTCTCTGCCATCATCAAGAAAGGAGAAGCATAATGATTAAATGAGAGTCCAGCGAGAGCTTAAGTTTCCAGATTTGTCATAATATTACAGAATATACGTGTTCCCAACAACAACGCTCCTGAGAAAGAATAAGCAGAAAGCCTAGAGAATCTGTGCAGCAAACACCAATGACCATTTACCTCTCCTTGGTGCTCTGTCAATCTTGATCTTCTTCCCCAGCCTTTCTGCGAGGCTGCGCTTCAGCGGAAGGCCACTGACATCAGCTACAGAGAGAAAACAACAACATTCCTAAGATAATTCCTTTGGAGAAAGATTTTTACAAGTCAACCACAAACTCTGGTTTCTCCAAGTGTATGTTCTCAAATTCACCTTCCAGCTGCTACACTTGTGTGCCACTTGGAGTCATCACAGACCCACGACACACTTTCCTCCCTCCTGCTTCAGCAGTGCTCTCCCATTTACGTGGAGGCAGCCAAACAGCAGCTCACAAGCAGCCCTTACCTACAGAGGATTCCTGTTTTCCAGGTTTATCAGCAATATTCAGTTTAATCACAGGCACCTCCCCTAAAACAAAGAAAAACAAAGTGCTTATTTGACAGAAACCAACAGAATTACTGACCTGTGAGCTCATTTCCCACCCAAAACAAAGACACCACTTTGACAGCCCTGACAGAAAATAACATTGCAACTGTAATGCACTCAGGGTAAGTCCCAATTGTAATTTATCCATTCCACTTAGCAGCCACCAAATGGAAACAAAGGTACTCATCATTACCCTGCTTTGCAGACAGCGTCACAGTTCTGACCAGTGTCCGCACATTCTCCTTCTTCGGCACAGGAACAGTTTGAGATTGGAGCTGATGAGCAGGAGCTCCTGAAGGCCCTTCTGATCCAAGTGAACAAACAGACAGTGTTTACAACAGGAAAAAGAAAAGCCACTGCCAACAACAAAAACAAACCTGACAGAACCGTCACAAAGACCAAAGCGCATTTGTTACTCACTACTGTCCAATGTGCAACAACCACTGCACGGCTCTATTCCCCAACACAGTGCCAGCTATCTGACTATTATCAGAAGGATAACAAAGTAGGGCATATGAACTCACCACTTTGTTGTTTGGTTTTATCCTTTTGTTTCTTCAGTCTGATTTCTTCAAGTGTTTTTATTCCAAAATTCAGACTGTCATCTGGGAACACAGAGCAGTGAATGAGACTGAAGGACAGAGGCACACGCTGAGGACCACAGCTCTGCAAACTGCCTCCTGCTCAGAAGCATGCAGAACAAACCCTGTCAGCTCTCCCCACAGCTAAGAGCACCATGGACCTGACGTCTGTCTGATACCCTCCTTTCATCCTTCTTGATATTAAAAGTAGGTTTTATCCCTTACTTTATCCCATCCATATGACATTAGATTCCTCTATCAGCAAATGTGGCTTTCACCACTGGTTGGAAAGATGCACATACAGGCACTTAAACTCCATGCTGTGGCCTCGTCGTGCTCTAATGCTGTAAACAAAGGAGTTTACCTTCCTAATCTGAAAGGCACATGAAGTTACAAGGTAGGAACAAGATCATGGAAATAGCCGAGTCCATTCAGCAACCCTATGTTCTGTTGTGTTTGTTCAATAAATTGCTTTGGAGTTAATTGGCAAGTGCTTCTGATTAATCCTGGAATACCTTGTTTGGTATCAGCATTAGATTTCCTGATGGAAATGATCCGCGATCCATGATGGTTTTCTTTAGCTGGTTGCTGGATAGGTGTTTTTATTCCTTCTCTCTCCTTAGAAAGCTGGTCTGTACAAGGAAAGAAAAAATCAGTCTCTTCAGTTACGCGGTAGGAATTCAATCAGATTTCCCATATTTATGTAGCTCATACAATGACACTTCAGCCCACAGTTAATATTCTTAAGTACAAATGTAAGTGACTACAGATGGGTTCTTTATTTAAACAGCTACACTTACCTGGTAAACCCATAGAAGCAGCCTATGTGAATAGATTAACTACTAGAGAACCAGGAAATCAACCACACTCACCATCACATTTGTCATCATGTGCAGAATTGATGACAACGGGAGGATGTGTCGGGCTTGGGACAGTCTCTGACTTTTCCACTTCCATCACTTCCAATGACTGTGGAAAGGGATCGGAGTGCACAGAAAGCTTGCTCTGCTGCACTGTTATCTGAGCTGCCCTCGGATCGTCACCTGCAGACTCTGGTGGACTCAGCAGAGTAGCTACAGGAAGAAAAGGATCAATTTAAAACTTTGATCCTAACCTTACAACCACTGCACAAAGATGGCAAGCAAGGCTGAAAACCCACACAGATAAATGCTGAGTCTCCAGTTGCCCATCCAACTGGCTACTGGGCGAACAAAGAAATTCCCCCCTACACAACATTCACCCAGTAAAAGCTTAAATTCAGGAAAACAACCTGCAAGGCAAAGGCCACAGGAGCAGAAAGAAGCTGAGCATGCAAGAAAAAACTGAAATATCAGAAGCACATAAAGTTGAGCTGTGCTCCTATCTATCATCTTCCCAGCTTTCTTCTGTTCATTCAATCAGTCTCTCAGGAGCAGTTGTTTCAAAACATTGCCCTCCTCAACACTGGTCAAACTCTAGTAACATCACCCTGACTCAGCACGGAGCCCCTGGGCTGCACGGCTGCAAGCCCTCCAATGGAGCCCCTCCTTCAACACCACGAGTGACAGCAGTGAGTAACCCCAACACATTTGTCTGACCGCTGCAGGTCTTCAAGCTCACCCACCTGGACAACCTCAGCAAAGACAGCGATCTTCAAAGCCTTGCAGTTCACTTCTCCTGTAGGCTGAACCAACACTGAATCCGTCAATTAAGAATAACGGGGTAGGAAGAATTTTCCTCCTCACTTTGCCAATGTCAAATTCTGTAAGTTGGAATTTCTGGTCTTCAAGGTTTCTTCACCTACGAAGAAAACACTAAAACCTTCCCCTGTCTTTGTTACTTGTACAGCAAAAGCATGCCAGTGCGTATCGATACACAAATCCACACACATGTGCCTGAATACTGTAACTCAGCACTGCATGGAGCTGCAGCACGTTCTGCTCAGCCACAACAAGGGTTTGGGTCGGTTTTTTTTCTTTTGTGATGTAAAAATCAAATATTTTGGTATTTTACGTTTGTTTTGTTGGTTGCTTTTTTTTTTTAAGGTATCAAATGCAGTAAAACCTACAACCAGGACAGACAGAAGATCAAATTCAAGTGATTCGGAACTCTATCATTAAAGTGCTGCACTTTTCTGTGCTAAGCATTTCTGACAGTCAATAAGGAAAGGTTGGAACCTTTTACTCACACAAACACTAGTGAATTTTCCAAAAAATAATTTTTTTTTCAGGGAATTTTCCCAAATCTAAACTAAAGAGAGGAGAAGTCGGGTTCTCAAGTTAGTTGCTGGACTGACTGCATGACAAAGGGAACAAAAACAGCAGTTAAGGATAAAGTTTCCTTCCCTCCTATAATACTGATAGAAATGCTGCCTTTTTACCTTTAGTACCTTCACAACAGATTCCTCTCTGGCAGATTCCTACGATCCTAAAGACCTCAATGCTGCTCAGCACAGACACCGGGCACCAACTGCCACTGGACTCTGCACCGTGGAACACGCACACAGCTCAGCACTTCTGTTCTCACAATTGCAAGGGTTCTAGAATCTAGAACCGCCCCATCAGATACTTGTGACCTCCCTGACTCCAGCCCTGGTGCACGCAGGCACCACCTGCCCAATACCCAACATCTCCCCCCTCTTTATCATCTCCAGCCCCTGTAAAGGTTCCCCCGCGTACTCCCTGTTACTCCAAAGGTGATTCGCACATTTAAGGCTATTCCGCAAATGATTCAAACATCAAACATATGCGAAAAACAATTAAACTGTCATAATAACATACCAAAGTGATGCAGCTGTAGTGCCTACAATCCTGAAAGCACACAACAGCAATCTGCCTAACAATTGTGAAATGCTGTATGGCAACACTTAGTCAACTTGTAGAGAACAGTGCATTCAAGTTCAAGATAACAGCACAGTACACAATGGAGTTACAACTTTTCCAAGTTCAATGTAACACTATTGTACAGAATCTTTGTGGCAATCCAGTTCTGTCCAGTGTGCATTATAATGTCACACTCCATAACCAAACAAGAAGACAAAAACATATTGGCTGTGCAGAATCGTTCTGAATGTCCACCACTGGGGGACTATCCAGGAACAAGGTCTCCCCCGCTCACGAACTATCAGTCCGGCATGAAGGCTGGATTCCCAGTTCGGACCTTCAGGCACATTGGGAGCAACGCAGTCTCCTGTGCCGTTACCAGCACCCGCTGCCCAGTGCTGACGTCAAATCACTGGCTGCACTGGAGTCATTAACCAAGGAGTTGTTGACCAAAACCGGTGCTGAGATGTTCGGATCCTCACGGTGCACAGGATGGCTCCTCATTTGGTGCCGGCTTAACCCAACGTGCCGGCAGCCAGCAGGGCCCACTTGGGGTCCCGACACAGGCGTATCCCCTGCCCATGACGAGGAGTAGGGTCTGGGAGCCATGGCCCTGCGTCAGGTCTGTTCAGGACCTGACCTATTGGTGTCCATTCGGTCAGCTGATGGTCTCCCATCCGATTCTCTCACGCAGGAGGAGAGCGTGTGGGCACAGCTCAGGCCCCTCCAGCCCTCCCCCCTCTTTAAGCGCACGAAGACGCCCCTTCAAGGTCTGATGTGCACACTCCACAATAACCTGGCCGGTGCTGCTGCCAGGAATGCTGAAGATATGCTTAATGCCCCAAACTGTGCACTAGTGTCCAAAACATGCACTTCTATATCCTGGGTCATTGTCAGTCTTTAACTCATGAGGTGCACCCATGACAGCGATGGCCATGCACAACACTTTTATGTAATGCATGGCGGTCTGTCCAGATTGTGCCACAGCCCAGAGAAAACCACTGCATGTGTCAGTTGTGACATGCAAGTGACGGAAACACCCAAACTCTGGGAAGTCTGTGACATCCAGCTGCCAAACCTCATTTCGTCTCAAACCTCTGGGGTTCACCCCTGCAGGAAACAGGTTAGCCATAACTCCCGCTCCTCCTTGGCCGATTCAGTTAACTTTCTATGAGCACCAAGGGCGGGTAGCAGCTTCTGCGGCTCTTCATCCCCTGCACAAGCTCACAGAGCTCCATGCTGGCTTTCTCTAATGCTGACCGACTGACACAGTGAGAAGCTTCATCAGCCAGACCTCTCTGCATTATCCACTTAATAAGCAGGGAGGCTTATTAAGTCCAGAAAAAGGGAAAGGGGGGAATAACGCAGCAGTGGCGTGCAGCTCCCGCTTCTCACACTGCTGCTGCATCACTGCTGATAACTGGAAGGCAGGGAGCACCCCCCATTCTTGGAGGCACATTTGGTCCAAAACACCAGAATAATTCTGCTCCCTCCCACCCCCACATTGTCATTAAGTTGCCTTAAAGGATTCAAGTCAAAAACAAAAGCATACACCAACAAAACTCAAGAGCTGGCAGAACTCCAAGCTAGACATAGGGACTACCCAAGAAATGGGAGCCCCAAAGAAGCTTCCAGCTGCACCCAACGCTGAGCATGGCCAAGGGAGGAGGAAGGAAGGAGCTTGAGGTTGAAGCCTTCAGAGCATCACTGGATCAGGAGATCAATTGCCAGGCACTGCAGCACACAGATGGACGTCCTTCTGGGCTGTCACAGAACTGCTTTGTCCTCTTGCTGCTGAAAGGAGCCAACCAGGATCAGGGAATGGATGCACAGGACCTCAACTCTGACCAGCAGGAAAACTCAGGACAATGGAATGCAGTCTGCCAATCCTTTACCAGTTCAGCTGTGCTTTAAGACTCATTGTGAAGCCTTTTAAAATATTTATTTATATATATATATACTACAAGACTACTCAGATATACTATCAATCATCTCAGAAAGTTCAAGATGGAGTTCATCCACGTCCTTCTCCAGCTCCAAGTCATATTGTCCTTCCATTTCCTCTAAGAATTCCGAGATGAACTTTTCGAGGTCATCTTCTTCTACAGCCTTGGTGAGCAGGCTGACCTCCGGCAGGGCTGGAGCAGCAGTCTGGGAAGAAGGAAGACAAAGTCAATGATTGCTCAGGAGATCCTTCCTCTGCAGCACTTCTCCTTCAGCACTGCTGAGCCTTAACCCAACATGGGGCCAAGGGGCTCCTGAAGGACGTTAACAGTAAGCCTGACCAGGACAGCACTGACACTTCCTCCCCTCCTTACCAAAGCTGCTATTTTAGCTTTTTTAGCTGGAGGCTCCTCTTCTTCAGTGCTTCTCTGAGGATTCACAGCTGCCACAGCAGAAGGAGAGATCTCAGCAGCCTTCCGCTTCCTTGCTGTCTTTATGGGGCTGCTGGCTTTGCCATCCCAAGGCTTCTCACACACGTTGCACTTGGCTTCCAGTTCCCCTGCTAAGATTTCTGAGATGAACTTTTCAAAGTCATCTTCTTCTACAGCCTTGGTGAGCAGGCTGACCTCCGGCAGGGCTGGACCAGCAGTCTGGAAAGAAGGAAGACAAAGTCAATGATTGCTCAGGAGATCCTTCCTCTGCAGCGCTTCTCCTTCAGCACTGCTGAGCCTTAACCCAACACGCGGGCCAAGGGGCTCCTGAAGGACCTTATCAGTAAGCCTGACCAGGGCAGCACTCATGCTTCCTCCCCTCCTTACCAAAGCTGCTATTTTAGCTTTTTTAGCTGGAGGCTCCTCTTCTTCAGTGCTTCTCTGAGGATTCACAGCTGCCACAGCAGAGGGAGAGATCTCAGCAGCCTTCCTCTTCCTTGCTCGCTTCGTGGGGCTGCTGGCTTTGCCATCCCAAGGCTTCTCACACACGTTGCCCTTGGCTACAGGAAGAAGAGAGAGCTGGTACAATTGTGCCTTGAGAGGAGTCCAGGTTGTCCTGTCATTCCCACAGCTCTTCTCCACAGTTAAATACATCCGGCCAGCAAAATTACATTGCTCTTTCCACAAATCTCAGCAATATCTTCCACAGTAAGTGCTGCATACCAACAGTCCCACCAAAGGAACAAAGAAACTGCAGAGCTACACCATATTATAACCCAGACAAGGGAAACAGCCATACAGCAGGAGAAAGCAATACATGGTCCCTCTAGAGAAAGGAAAAAGCAGGAGCTACAGACAAGAGTGTGCAACCAGACGCTGTGCAAGCCACAACAGACCCACAAAATACATCCAGGGGTTTATCACACAGGTAAGTCTGCAGCTCAGTGCCACTGTCTGTCCCTCGTTCTCAAGCTGAAGTCTGGCTGGAAGGAACACAAGTGAACTAAGAAAATAAGCATTTCCCTTTCTAGCACTAAGCAAAGGCACGCACCCACCATGACAACTCAGGTCCCTTTACTTCCGAGGACCACCTCACACTCAACACTCATTCATAGTTCTCTGCTCCTGAGGTTGGGCTGATGGTTTCCCTGGCAATGCTGTTGCCCACCGTGCTGAGATTTCACTTAGGCCTTTGCAAGCTGATAAGCTGAACATGAAGGGTGGATTCAGGACTATTAAGCTCTGCACTTTTACCTTTGACTGTTTCTTTAGCTGCAGCCGGCACAGCAGCCACTTCCTTCTTCAGCTTCTTTGGTTGTCTCAGCTGCAGCTTCTCCTTTATTGCCCCCTCAAGGCTCTTTGCTTGAGCTCTAGAATTTGGTGTACTCTGATCCCAGGGCTAAAAAGAAATAAAGTAAGTGCAAAATAAGAACAAACACCAGGGGAAGTGTATGAAGGAAATCAGATTGGAGATATTGCAAAAACGGCTGCACCTGGAACAGTACATTCCTGTCACTTGGGTCACTGACCCTTTCATAAATGCCTCCCTATAACAAGATCCATGCTTTGCTGTGAAAACACTGTTTCAAACGTGTGCAATTAACAAAGCAAGCTCGTTTAAATCAGCGCAGTACTGGAGTTGTTACCTACCACATTCTATCTGAGCAACAGAAAGTCATTCCTGTTCCCCTACACAACATCCACCCACAGTCTGATTTCATTGAACACGAAGCCATTGTGGCCTTTTTGTATCCAGTGCCCCCCACGTTAACCTCACATGTTGTACCTGGTGCCAGCAGGGTTACTGCCTCACTGCCAGATACAATCAGATCAATTCTGAGTTTGAGGAGTGCAAAGCTGTCTGGGAAAGCCATTGAAAGTACCAGGATTGTGAAACATGGCTGCAGCTCTTCACCAAAGGCAGGAAGGTAGGAATGCACTCATGATGGTGGCACATGGTGAGCAGTGAGACATGAGAACATGTGAAGAAATTGTGTCAATGTGTCCATCTACAGAAGGGACTCACCTCTGCGGGTGAAGAGACAGCTTTGGGAGCAGCCCTGCTCCATCCCACAGTCTTTTTCTCTTCTCTTCCAGGTGCTTTAAAACAAGGAAAAAGAAAATCACTTGGTCAACAGCAAGCATAGAAAGAAACCTGAGTGCCAGTGTTTCCTCCATGTGCTTATTTCCTCACATTCAATAACAAAGCACAGAGGCGGCATCACGCAGTCCATACAGTATCCAAGCTCTTCCCTCCTTCACATGCTGTCTCATCACAAAGCCTCTCTCACCTCCCCAATGAATAATTCACCCCCCTGACCTTTCTGACAGAGGTTGGCCCCCATGTTGAGGAGTCAATCCATGCTTTTCAAATACATTTACATATCAAACTAAGCAACACACGCCAAAGATGAAGGCAACCTTGGCATCAACACACAGAACATGCTACACCAAAAACATGGCAGAAAAAAAAATGTACAAGAGAAACTGAATTACAAAACCTCACAGCGAATGAATTTTCCAGAATAAAGCAGACAGACACCACGGATTCAATGGAAAAACACATGGATGGACATCCTGGCACTTCCTGCCTTTGCATGTTGTAAGAAACAGCCCAGGCAATCCTAAGCAAAATCCATTTGCTTGACAGGGGAAGCACTTTGGCAGAGCAGACAGTGAAGCACCTCCTTACCTGCTGGCTTTGCGACCTGCTGCATCCGCAGGGCTTTCTCCTGCTTGATTTCTTCCAAAGTTTTAATATGAATTTCTTCCAATCTCTTGATTTTACGCCGTGGCTCTTCCAGTTTCACGTTACCCGGCCCAGGTGGAGGGATAATTCTCTCGTTCTTGCATTTACCCTCAGCTCTCTTCTCAGTAAGAAGCTCTTCTACATTTTGCTTCTCATCCTCCAGTCCTTTGTGTTTCCTTTCAGCCAGGGCTTCCGAGTAGGTTTTAATGTGAACTGCAGGGGAAGGCCTCACCCCGGAGCTGGGATCCTCCACCTTACAGCACCCTTCTGCCTGGGGGGCAGCTGGGGTTTCTCCTCGCTGATTCGCTCTTTCAAGACGGATCTCTTCCAGAGTCTTGACATGGATCTCCCCTGCTGGCTTGGCACCCTTCTCTGCCATCATCAAGAAAGGAGAAGCATAATGATTAAATGAGAGTCCAGCGAGAGCTTAAGTTTCCAGATTTGTCATAATATTACAGAATATACGTGTTCCCAACAACAACGCTCCTGAGAAAGAATAAGCAGAAAGCCTAGAGAATCTGTGCAGCAAACACCAATGACCATTTACCTCTCCTTGGTGCTCTGTCAATCTTGATCTTCTTCCCCAGCCTTTCTGCGAGGCTGCGCTTCAGCGGAAGGCCACTGACATCAGCTACAGAGAGAAAACAACAACATTCCTAAGATAATTCCTTTGGAGAAAGATTTTTACAAGTCAACCACAAACTCTGGTTTCTCCAAGTGTATGTTCTCAAATTCACCTTCCAGCTGCTACACTTGTGTGCCACTTGGAGTCATCACAGACCCACGACACACTTTCCTCCCTCCTGCTTCAGCAGTGCTCTCCCATTTACGTGGAGGCAGCCAAACAGCAGCTCACAAGCAGCCCTTACCTACAGAGGATTCCTGTTTTCCAGGTTTATCAGCAATATTCAGTTTAATCACAGGCACCTCCCCTAAAACAAAGAAAAACAAAGTGCTTATTTGACAGAAACCAACAGAATTACTGACCTGTGAGCTCATTTCCCACCCAAAACAAAGACACCACTTTGACAGCCCTGACAGAAAATAACATTGCAACTGTAATGCACTCAGGGTAAGTCCCAATTGTAATTTATCCATTCCACTTAGCAGCCACCAAATGGAAACAAAGGTACTCATCATTACCCTGCTTTGCAGACAGCGTCACAGTTCTGACCAGTGTCCGCACATTCTCCTTCTTCGGCACAGGAACAGTTTGAGATTGGAGCTGATGAGCAGGAGCTCCTGAAGGCCCTTCTGATCCAAGTGAACAAACAGACAGTGTTTACAACAGGAAAAAGAAAAGCCACTGCCAACAACAAAAACAAACCTGACAGAACCGTCACAAAGACCAAAGCGCATTTGTTACTCACTACTGTCCAATGTGCAACAACCACTGCACGGCTCTATTCCCCAACACAGTGCCAGCTATCTGACTATTATCAGAAGGATAACAAAGTAGGGCATATGAACTCACCACTTTGTTGTTTGGTTTTATCCTTTTGTTTCTTCAGTCTGATTTCTTCAAGTGTTTTTATTCCAAAATTCAGACTGTCATCTGGGAACACAGAGCAGTGAATGAGACTGAAGGACAGAGGCACACGCTGAGGACCACAGCTCTGCAAACTGCCTCCTGCTCAGAAGCATGCAGAACAAACCCTGTCAGCTCTCCCCACAGCTAAGAGCACCATGGACCTGACGTCTGTCTGATACCCTCCTTTCATCCTTCTTGATATTAAAAGTAGGTTTTATCCCTTACTTTATCCCATCCATATGACATTAGATTCCTCTATCAGCAAATGTGGCTTTCACCACTGGTTGGAAAGATGCACATACAGGCACTTAAACTCCATGCTGTGGCCTCGTCGTGCTCTAATGCTGTAAACAAAGGAGTTTACCTTCCTAATCTGAAAGGCACATGAAGTTACAAGGTAGGAACAAGATCATGGAAATAGCCGAGTCCATTCAGCAACCCTATGTTCTGTTGTGTTTGTTCAATAAATTGCTTTGGAGTTAATTGGCAAGTGCTTCTGATTAATCCTGGAATACCTTGTTTGGTATCAGCATTAGATTTCCTGATGGAAATGATCCGCGATCCATGATGGTTTTCTTTAGCTGGTTGCTGGATAGGTGTTTTTATTCCTTCTCTCTCCTTAGAAAGCTGGTCTGTACAAGGAAAGAAAAAATCAGTCTCTTCAGTTACGCGGTAGGAATTCAATCAGATTTCCCATATTTATGTAGCTCATACAATGACACTTCAGCCCACAGTTAATATTCTTAAGTACAAATGTAAGTGACTACAGATGGGTTCTTTATTTAAACAGCTACACTTACCTGGTAAACCCATAGAAGCAGCCTATGTGAATAGATTAACTACTAGAGAACCAGGAAATCAACCACACTCACCATCACATTTGTCATCATGTGCAGAATTGATGACAACGGGAGGATGTGTCGGGCTTGGGACAGTCTCTGACTTTTCCACTTCCATCACTTCCAATGACTGTGGAAAGGGATCGGAGTGCACAGAAAGCTTGCTCTGCTGCACTGTTATCTGAGCTGCCCTCGGATCGTCACCTGCAGACTCTGGTGGACTCAGCAGAGTAGCTACAGGAAGAAAAGGATCAATTTAAAACTTTGATCCTAACCTTACAACCACTGCACAAAGATGGCAAGCAAGGCTGAAAACCCACACAGATAAATGCTGAGTCTCCAGTTGCCCATCCAACTGGCTACTGGGCGAACAAAGAAATTCCCCCCTACACAACATTCACCCAGTAAAAGCTTAAATTCAGGAAAACAACCTGCAAGGCAAAGGCCACAGGAGCAGAAAGAAGCTGAGCATGCAAGAAAAAACTGAAATATCAGAAGCACATAAAGTTGAGCTGTGCTCCTATCTATCATCTTCCCAGCTTTCTTCTGTTCATTCAATCAGTCTCTCAGGAGCAGTTGTTTCAAAACATTGCCCTCCTCAACACTGGTCAAACTCTAGTAACATCACCCTGACTCAGCACGGAGCCCCTGGGCTGCACGGCTGCAAGCCCTCCAATGGAGCCCCTCCTTCAACACCACGAGTGACAGCAGTGAGTAACCCCAACACATTTGTCTGACCGCTGCAGGTCTTCAAGCTCACCCACCTGGACAACCTCAGCAAAGACAGCGATCTTCAAAGCCTTGCAGTTCACTTCTCCTGTAGGCTGAACCAACACTGAATCCGTCAATTAAGAATAACGGGGTAGGAAGAATTTTCCTCCTCACTTTGCCAATGTCAAATTCTGTAAGTTGGAATTTCTGGTCTTCAAGGTTTCTTCACCTACGAAGAAAACACTAAAACCTTCCCCTGTCTTTGTTACTTGTACAGCAAAAGCATGCCAGTGCGTATCGATACACAAATCCACACACATGTGCCTGAATACTGTAACTCAGCACTGCATGGAGCTGCAGCACGTTCTGCTCAGCCACAACAAGGGTTTGGGTCGGTTTTTTTTCTTTTGTGATGTAAAAATCAAATATTTTGGTATTTTACGTTTGTTTTGTTGGTTGCTTTTTTTTTTTAAGGTATCAAATGCAGTAAAACCTACAACCAGGACAGACAGAAGATCAAATTCAAGTGATTCGGAACTCTATCATTAAAGTGCTGCACTTTTCTGTGCTAAGCATTTCTGACAGTCAATAAGGAAAGGTTGGAACCTTTTACTCACACAAACACTAGTGAATTTTCCAAAAAATAATTTTTTTTTCAGGGAATTTTCCCAAATCTAAACTAAAGAGAGGAGAAGTCGGGTTCTCAAGTTAGTTGCTGGACTGACTGCATGACAAAGGGAACAAAAACAGCAGTTAAGGATAAAGTTTCCTTCCCTCCTATAATACTGATAGAAATGCTGCCTTTTTACCTTTAGTACCTTCACAACAGATTCCTCTCTGGCAGATTCCTACGATCCTAAAGACCTCAATGCTGCTCAGCACAGACACCGGGCACCAACTGCCACTGGACTCTGCACCGTGGAACACGCACACAGCTCAGCACTTCTGTTCTCACAATTGCAAGGGTTCTAGAATCTAGAACCGCCCCATCAGATACTTGTGACCTCCCTGACTCCAGCCCTGGTGCACGCAGGCACCACCTGCCCAATACCCAACATCTCCCCCCTCTTTATCATCTCCAGCCCCTGTAAAGGTTCCCCCGCGTACTCCCTGTTACTCCAAAGGTGATTCGCACATTTAAGGCTATTCCGCAAATGATTCAAACATCAAACATATGCGAAAAACAATTAAACTGTCATAATAACATACCAAAGTGATGCAGCTGTAGTGCCTACAATCCTGAAAGCACACAACAGCAATCTGCCTAACAATTGTGAAATGCTGTATGGCAACACTTAGTCAACTTGTAGAGAACAGTGCATTCAAGTTCAAGATAACAGCACAGTACACAATGGAGTTACAACTTTTCCAAGTTCAATGTAACACTATTGTACAGAATCTTTGTGGCATTCCAGTTCTGTCCAGTGTGCATTATAATGTCACACTCCATAACCAAATAAGAAGACAAAAACATATTGGCTGTGCAGAATCGTTCTGAATGTCCACCACTGGGGGACTATCCAGGAACAAGGTCTCCCCCGCTCACGAACTATCAGTCCGGCATGAAGGCTGGATTCCCAGTTCGGACCTTCAGGCACATTTGGAGCAACGCAGTCTCCTGTGCCGTTACCAGCAGCCGCTGCCCAGTGCTGACGTCAAATCACTGGCTGCACTGGAGACATTAACCAAGGAGACATTGACCAAAACCGGTGCTGAGATGTTCGGATCCTCACGGTGCGCAGGATGGCTCGTCGTTTGGTGCCGGCTTAACCCAACGTGCCGGCAGCCAGCAGGGCCCACTTGGGGTCCTGACACAGATGTGTTTCCTGTCCATGACGAGGAGTGGCATAGGGTCTGGGAGCCATGGCCCTCCATCGGGTCTGATCAGGACCTGACCTATTGGTGTCCATTCGGTCAGCTGATGGTCTCCCATCCGATTCTCTCACGCAGGAGGAGAGCGTGTGGGCACAGCTCAGGCCCCTCCAGCCCTCCCCCCTCTTTAAGCGCACTAAGACGCCCCTTCAAGGTCTGATGTGCACACTCCATAATAGCCTGGCAGGTGCTTCTGCCGGGAA
Source organism: Coturnix japonica (assembly GCF_054131305.1). Taxonomy (NCBI): domain Eukaryota; kingdom Metazoa; phylum Chordata; class Aves; order Galliformes; family Phasianidae; genus Coturnix; species Coturnix japonica. The sequence continues at coordinate 3,531,727 of NC_140688.1, read as the reverse complement.
TGCTGAAGATATGCTTAATGCCCCAAGCTGTGCACCAGCGTCCAAAACATGCATTTCTATATGCTGGGTCATTGTCAGTCTTTAACTCATGAGGTGCACCCATGACAGTGATGGCCATGCACAACGCTTTTATGTAATGCATGGCGGTCTGTCCAGATTGTGCCACAGCCCAGAGAAAACCACTGCATGTGTCAGTTGTGACATGCAAGTGACGGAAACACCCAAACTCTGGGAAGTCTGTGACATCCAGCTGCCAAACCTCATTTCGTCTCAAACCTCTGGGGTTCACCCCTGCAGGAAACAGGTTAGCCATAACTCCCGCTCCTCCTTGGCCGATTCAGTTAACTTTCTAAGAGCACCAAGGGTGGGTAGCAGCTTCTGCGCCTCTTCGTCCCCTGCAAAAGCTCACAGAACTCCATGCTGGCTTTCTCTAATGCTGACCGACTCACACAGTGAGAAGCTCCGTCAGCCAGACCTCTCCGCATTATCCACATAATAAGCAGATTGAGGTCCTCATCTCACACTCTGTGTCATTTCTTGTCAGCATGTCCTGTCCCATCCCTGGCTCTCCAGCAGGACAGTAATGCTGGGGTGAGCAACACTGGGCACTGTCAGTGTGTTTTTCTTGCAAGCATCTTCCAGGGAAATACGTGCAGGCGTTCCCCACTCTTGGCTGTACCTCTGCAGTGCTGGGTCCTGTGTGAGCAGAGTTCTCTGCCCCAGAAGCCAAGTCACTGCTGTGCAGAGCTCAGCCTCGGGCTGAATGTGCTCCTGAGTTTGTCCCAGTGCAAGGACAACCTTCTCATTGCCCTTTAGGAGCACCTCTGGTGCTGATGGGTGCTCTGCTCTCAGCAACCACTGGATACACGGCTCCAGGCGCGTGTGTGCTTTGTCACCTTGAGCTGTTTGCTCTGATCGCATCTCACCCTGGGGAGCCGGGATTTCCCTTTGGTCTCGGTGTCACTTCGAGACCAGTAGCAACACTAGGGGTCAGAGGAGAGCTGCTGAATGTGTGAGCAAAGCTGCTAATTGAGAAGGAGATCGCACGCGGGTGACTTCAAAACCCGAATTAATGAGCTTACCTTCACCCTCCTGACTAATGCAGACCTCATGCAGCCCTGGGCCTGCCCTTCTCCAGCCTCCTGCCTTGTTTTGCCTACTCATAGGAAAAGATTTAGCATAGCTCAGAGCCCCAGGCAGCGCTTGGAATGCCAGTAGGAAAGAGCTGCTGGTGTCCACATAGCTCAGGACTGCAGCAGTGGGGCTGCTGGACCTCAGTGTTCTGAACACTCTGATGTGGAAGTGATTGGCAGATGCTGTGGCCAGAGGGATGAGGTGCCTGCAGGGCGTCCCTTGGAAGAAGGTTTGGTGAGGATGGATCCTCTGAGCCAGCATCGGGGACAGGGTGCTGGGTGCAAATGCCAGTGCTGCCCCCTGTCATCCTTTTGGGTTTAAAAGGAGCACAGCTCCGTTTCCAAACTTTGCCAACCACAGGCTGGCTGGCAGCTTGAAGGAACTGCCATGAAATTGGTCTAATGAAGCGTTCCTGGCAGAGCTTCAGGATGGAGAAAGTGCAGTTTGTCCTCAACTGAGCTGGGGTCCAATGAGCTGAGTTTCCTGGCTCAGAGCAGAGGCCGTGAGCATCACGTCTCACAGTCTGTGTCACCTGGGCAGAGCCGTTAGGCAGGGGCTGCTAGTGGGGAGATGCCAAAATTTCCATGAAGATGATTGCTCAGATATGCCTGAGTTCAGATGGAGGGGCCCATTGCCCTACCAGGAAGTGGAAGATGCTTGGGGGTGAGGCAGCTCGTGCTTTCCCATGCCTGTAGGACCTTACAGTGCTGTGCCTTTCCACATACCTACCCCACCTTCTTTCTTTCCCATGCAGGGGGCATCATTAATCCAGTGGGTGGCACCAAGAATGCCCGGACAGCCCCACTGCAGTGCGTCTCTGTGGCAGAAGGACACACCAAGCCTGTGCTCTGCCTGGAAGCCACCGATGAACTGCTTTTCACTGCCTGAAAAGGTATATGTTGGACAGAACAGGTGTGGGGGCTGCTGGCTTTTTATGCGCTATTCTCATAGATCTCCCCAGGCTGGCGTGGGGAATTGGGGTGCATGGCAGGGATGGCTCCTTCTGGGCTGCTCCCCTGTCCCTGCCTTCTGATGTCCAGGTGCTGGAGCAGGCTGGCTCCATTGCCCTGGAGAGGAGCTGTGGGTGGTGGGAGGCAGCGCTTGGGAAGGAGTCGGTGCCTCCACGCCACGGAGGAACTCCCCAGCCCAACTCTCTCAGTCACGTTCTTCTTCCTACAGACCGGAGCTGTAAGATGTGGAACATGGTGACGGGTCAGGAAATTGCTTCCCTCAAGGGTCACCCAAAAAATGTTGTTTCCATCAAGTACTGCAGCCACACGGGGTTGGTGTTCACCGTGTCAACGTCGTACATCAAAGTACGGGGACATCTGGGACTCAGCGCACTGCATCCGCACCCTGACGTATGTAGTGGGAAGAGTGGCTGTGGGGGACTGTGGGCAGCTCTGGCTTTGCAGAAGATGGTGTGAGGAACTCCTGGGGTCCCACAGGCTGGAAACAGAGCCCAGCTGTTTTAGGATCAGTGCCTACAGCTGTAGGAAACAGGGAGGCTTAGGGAGATCTTGGAATGGAATCTGTGGGGACCCTCTGCAGCAAAGGCTCAAAGGAAAGGACCTGGAAGAGCTTTTCAGCCCTTCCTGGGGGTGGCCAAGAGCACCAGCAAGAAGGGATGGGGATTTTCTTTTTTGCTTCAACTAATATGCCACAGGAAGACGGCCACATTAACCCAGCTGTATTTGTTGATGTTGTTTATCTACAGCATGAAGCATTTCACTTGGAAAGTCTCTGCTGCCACTCATCGTACAACAGACTTAAAGCACAGCACTTGGCACCTAGCAGTGCTGTGAAGGGTTGGAAAGGCAGCGCATCATTGTGCTGAGGGCCAAGAGACGGTTCAGACAACAGAAGCATTTGTCCACATTTCTGACATGAAGGCTGTCGCCTCCCGATCCGGCGACAAATCAAGGCTGCTGTGTGAAAGTACCGTGCCTCCGCACATGGGATCAGACGGGACTCACACACAGTGTGTAACACCGAATGTACCAGCTTAATGCCACGCCACAAACCTACCCAATGCCCAACAGGGGGGACCAGTCAATGCTGCTCATCCGCCATCAACCCCGGATGCTGGAGAAGGCAGACCATGTTGTGGTGCTGGAGCATGACACCATGGCTGAGATGGGGACACCCACCGAACTGAGGACCCGCTGTGGATCCTACAGCCGGCTGCTGCAGCACTGAGGACCACAGTGCAGCTGGAGTGGGATGCGATGGGACATGGGGAGCTGTGGCTGTCTCCGCTCCCCGCTGCAGGATGGGAAGAGTGTGATGCTCTGGGATTTGTATGGAATAAAGCGGAGATGTTTTGTAGAGGAGCAGGTTGGGATGTGGGGTGTGGGCAGCTCAGCCTCAGTGCATGGTTGGTTATGGAAGCTGGTTGTCTGCCCTCAGAATGTGGCTGTGGCAGCACTGTGGGTTATGGGGGGGAAGCACAGCTCAGCCCAATACTGGATGAACTTTCCAGTCACGTCTTCATGCCAAAGTGTTGCAGATAGCACAGGGAGTGCAAAGGAAAGGAGGAGAGCAGCAGTGTGAAATGGAGCAATGGGCAAAGAGTTTGAGGTGGGGGGAGGAGGGATGAGGAGAGGTCCCCTCATCCACCCCAACCCTGAGCACGGCACAGAGCAGAATGCAGGCAGGCTGAGCACAGAACAGCCCAACACTTTATTTCACAAGAAGCAGCACAGGAAAAGCATAACAGCATAGGAAGCAGAGGGAGATGTGAGAGGTAGAGGGGATGGGGCTGTGTTCATCACCGACCCCAAATGCTCGTGTGGCCAGTTGGCCCCTTGCAGGCTGAAGCACAGCACTCAGACGGTTTGGTTACTTCCTGTGTGAAGAAGAAGAGATGGTGTCCCATAGGGCCACGTTCACATCCCAACCCTCAGCTCCCTGCAGAGTCCCAGCCCAGCCCTGGTGCAGCACCACAAGGAGCACAAGGAGCACAGGGACCCCTTCCAACCCCCAGCCCCACACCGCAGCTGTGCTCGAGTTGCTGGTTCCACCTTCCTGGCCTGTAAGGTAAGAAGAGCCATTGTCTCAGCCCAGTTTGTAGGAGGGAGGCAAGGTTCTTTGATATACATATACCTGGTGCGGGATTAAGAAACAATGGTTCAAACATTGGTCCGACCAGTTTATTACAAGACTTTATCAGGGAGATGGGGAAGGGGAGGACGGACGCTATTATGGTGTAGGGTGATGGGGAAGGGAATGCAGTAAAAATATGAAATAGAAGCAAGGAGTCTCTGTAGGAAGCAAGAGGGAGATATTCACCACCATGGATCCATCGAGGTTTGTAGTTCAGTCATTGGTCTTCAGTCGTGGTGGGTCGTCAGGCGTTGTTCTGTTAATGGTGACCACGATGACAATTTCCAATGGTAGCACCAACTTATTTATATGTCCAAAGTGGTCAAGTCAGCTCTCTTTGGAGTGACAGCTCGAATCCAAAGTAGTTGAGTCAGCACTCCTTGGAATGGAAGCTTCTGGCTCTGGGATCTTAGCAGAAATTCCTTTGTTCCCATCTTCTGAGCCTTGCCAGCAGATAAGAGGGAGCAGGGATACCCATCCGCATCCTGTTTTTCACAGGGCACGATGGCTTCATTACCCAGATTTCCCACACCAAGCTGGAGCTATTTAGTCCCGGGCCAGATCTTCCGCTCATAAACAGTCCTGAGCACTCTTCTGGAGGCAAACAGCTCTGAAGGAAGGTGCTTTCAAATATTCAAATACCCAAAAAGTGATATTGATTGTCACACGGTAGCACCCATTACTTGCCACTTCAATAAATCATTGAGAGTCTTCTCACAAGAAACACCTCAGGAAGCAAGCTTGGAGCCAGAAAACAAGGAAGGACTCTCACAGCCATGAGCCCCAGCCCTGTTCTTGCTGTGGGGCATGGAGCAGCTTTGAGCACCAGGAAGGGGAACCCTGGGAGAAATCGGGGACCTCAATGCTGCCCTGGCACTGGGCAGAGGTGGGGGACAGCGCTGCCCTCATCACTCACTGGGCACCGTGTTGTAGCCTTTCTCCTTCTTCCCTGCAGACAGAGAGATGCATCAGCACAGGTTCACATCACAGCCAGGCTGAGGGCTCCTGAGGGAGCCTCAAATCCCCCCACAGCCCCCACTGTCCTCCTACACCCCTCCACTTTTACCTGCATGGCGTCTGTAGATGATGAATCCAACGCCAGCCATGATGGCAATGGCCACAACGGCGACAACCACCCCCACCACGTTGGGCACCAGGCTGGACTGTGACTGCTCTGGGGGAAGGCAGGGCTGTCAGCAGCGGAAGGGGCAGCCCAGAGCCCCCCAGCCCCACATCCCCTCACTCACCTCATGAGTAGAGGCTGGGCTGGGGCAGGCTGGCGTGCTCCACGCAGCACTGTACTTGTCCCCGTGCGGGGCACGTACCTCCGACCGGAGCTGTTGTAGTGCACGAAGATTTCGACATCCACGTACCCCACTTCAAAGAACCAGGGCTGCTTGGGGCCAGATTCCGTCATCCCTATTTCAAAGTACCGCATGGAGTGGAGCTCTGCGGGGTCGGAGCGCGGCGACCCCCCCTTTTTTATTAATTAGCAAGCTACTGCCTATAGAATAACAACACTACTTATATTAATAACATAACCATTATAACTCAATCAAGACCTCGATTGACAATCCTCTAGAAGTGAAAAAAGAGACAAGTCAAACACAGCATAACAACATTACTGTTAAACCTACTAAAAAGAACAAACTCGTTTGCTCTGCAACCTAAGTTTCTGCAACCTGGAAATAAATCCATGAGGGTCCCATTGTGTTCACATGTCACTAGTTAGGAAAAGTCTTCAACTTTCATATACTCTGATATATTGATTTTTAATGGCCACTAACTATTGTGCAACAAATGCTTTTAGGATGCTCATAACCATGCCTTTGAGCTAATAATTGATAATTGAACTTTATGAAGTTGCATGTCAGATAGAACCAGTTTTAGAGGACAAATGTGCTGGAGTATCACTAGGGGCATTATTACTTATTGACCCTTGAGAAACAGCAAACCGTGTTGGTGGTGGCTGCGACAGGCGGTGCCAGCAGGGCCTTCCCTGCTTCAAAGTGCACCTTTCCTCTCTCACCCATCACAGATTCTCTCCTGCATTCAGGGTCTGAAGGATTTCTTCCAGTTGTACACCATATCCGCATGGCCAGTGCGTGATACAGAGCCCAAGTGGAACAGCTGCCTGGAAAACAGAATAAACTATCAAATTTAGTTCTATTAGTATGCACTTTTGTCTCAAGTGATGCATGGTCATATTTTTAAAATCCCAATTAGTTGGGTGTAAGAGACGTATCCATTCTACAATACAGGGTCATCCCTTTGCCTGGGATTCCTTTCCAGGTTTTGTCTTTGCAAATTAAGAAAAGCTAATTAATAGGCTAATAACATCATGAGTGAGCAGTACTAACATACTAAAAGAGCTATTCCCATAGATTACAGCACTGATTACATCAAATCCTTTCTTTAACACACATTTGATCTATGGATAATGCCTAAAATTCTAATTCTTGAGACTGCATTGGTAACACAGAAAATCACACACTATGTCAAACCATTACTAATATTATTTATAACACCGCAAGTTACAAAGCAATTCCACTAGGAAAGAAACACACAAACACAGTTACTATAAAGGCTGGATGCTATTTTCTGCCTTGAGATGAGACCAACAACGTATTCTGGTGGTGTTAGTAACAACCGCACAAGATTAGAAGTGTCTAGGGTCATATGAGTATCCTCAGTGAAAATCCATTGAATGATTTGCTTAGAAGCTTCAGATCGTTTCCCATAGTCAGTCACAGTCTTACCAGCCTGCTGTAACAATTTCCAATGATGCACTTCCCACCGAGCAGCTCCCTGCTGATCGTCTATCAGCGGGCAAGCGAGCTGAAACACAGCTTGACACGGTCCCTCCAATATCATGTCTCTAATGACTCCAGACCAACGCAAAGGTGGAGGATCGCTACATGTGGGGGGGAATCGCATAGACAGGGGCTGTAAAGACATCGGTGAAACGCTCAAAGAGACTGATGCCTCCTTCGTACGCAGTTCCAAGTCCTGCAGCTCCTCAGTTAATGTTTTATTATGTTCCTCCAACGCTTTCTCATTCCCACCATTATCCGAGTCGCTTTCACTCTCAGGAGCTTCTTGCTGCTCTGCACACCCCTCAGCCCCCCCCCACCGCACCTTCCTCACCAGCCAAAACCGGATCTGCCAGAGACGTTGAAGAGGTCGAGGACGGGGGATTATTCGGGGCTTCTGCGGCAGCCCTGACTTGTGAGGCTGATGAGCAGAGTACGAACCTCCTGGTAACAGGGAGTCAAGCTCTGACCTTGACTGAGCACTAGGTCCGGATAGAGCTTGTACCACAGCAGCAGCAATCTCCCACTCGGCTTGCATATTCTTCAATGTATTTATTTTGTATTCCTTATTTTTGGAGATAACAAAGTCCTACATATGGTCGACTATTTCTCGCCATTCGGCTACAGTGAACATCAGTGCCACCTCCTGAAGGTGTCCATTCATATGAGCCCATTTTACCAGCTCGGATATGCATTTAGGAGATACCTGCTCCCCTCTCTTAGAGAGAATACATTTGAGCAGTTCCTCCACAGCTTCCCACAACATCGTGGCTTGCAGAGAACGGGATGGTACCCCGATGAGAGGTGAGTGCCAACCCCCCCCCCAGTTCTTTATTGCCCCCGCACCGCGCTGTTAGAGAGGGGAGGTTCTTTGTTCCTTCTCTCCCTGGGTTTGTTCCCGCTGTCACCAAGTGAGCTCTAGAGAGAACTCCGTGACACAAACTCATTGCAAAGTCTAAGCTAGAAGAAGCGTCACCTCAGTGTATCCCAGAAAAAGAACAGCGTTGAGATTTTAATTGGTTTTGGTTTTTTGTTTTATTGAGGGTGGGTTGTTTTTTGTTGTTTTTTTAGGGTTTTTTTGGGGTTTTTTTGTCTTTTTTTGGGAGGGGGGGGTAGGGGGGTGCGAGGGGAAGGGAGAGGGAGGGGACAGTTGTTTGGTTGTTTTTCATATACAATAAAGCTATGCAGTTCCGCTGTCAGTCGCCTCAGAGAGTTCCCGAAGGAGCTCAACCACATTCTGCTCAACATCGAGTTGTTCCATTGAGTGGAACAATGGTAGTCTTGCAGATGGAGCAATGCAGGAATTCTGACAGGATCTCCAGGTGTATCCAGTTCATCATCTGAAAGCTCCGCAACCAAATTGGAAGGGACCAGTCCTCTTGTGCCATCTGTCAGCTCTCCCTGAAACCAGCCATTCTCACCCACATCTCCAAAGACATTACGCATTGTCTGGCAGTCAGAGGAAGCTCGTTTTCTTCATTCAACATTCAACAGGAATGTAGCTGTGTCGAGCTAAGAATCTTCAAACTGCTGGTGATACCTGTCCTGGAGAATGCAGGATGAAGGACAAAAGCTCTGCTCTCACATTCAGGGCCATCCTCTGACAGAAGGCAGCACTCAGGACTGTTCCCAAGGATCTCTTTCATGGCTTTGAGTTCAAGCTCCAGGTCTTCCAGATGACCTTGAAGACTTCTGGCCTCTTCAATGGCAGAATGGAACGGACTGGAGCTATTACGGAGACTCTTGTTTGACTGGGTCAGAGTCTGTCTCGTTGCCTTCCCCAGCTCCATCTGCTGCTTCTGCTGCTCTCTTTTCCCTCTTGCGCACTCTGTGAGAATGAGTTTCAGAAAGCACTACTCACTGACAGGAAATAAGGGGAAACTTGAAAGACTTTGCAACCTGAGTCCTGGCAGTGTACTGCCAGCGGCTGATTTGGCCGTCCAGGATCCTGGCACCACAAATGCTTCATTGCCAAATGCAGCAATAAGGTGTTCTGGGGAAAGGCCAACTCACAGGTAGTTTTTGAGCACCCATATCACAACACCAACGGCCAGCACCAGCGCAGGCAGCAGCATCGCTGAGACCGTCACCGGAATGCGGCGCTTCCGCACAGATGTGTGAGCAGCAGCCTCTGTGCTTTTGCCTGTGTTCATCCCTGGAAGAAATGAGACAATGTCCCACGTGACCTTCAGCTGCGCTACAGATAATCTCTCAGTGTGCTTCATAGACCCAAGAGGTCATTTTGTCAGTGGGTGCCTCCGTCTCTGGTGCCGAAGCACCGGAGGACAAGAAGGATTGCTTCCACCTCTCGTTGGGTACGAAGAGGCTGCACAGGCACTACCCGTGTCCTCCTCTGGGCCGAGAGCTGGGGCTGTACTCTGGGGTCTGGGCTTGGTCTGTGGGGAGAGCTACAGAGCAGAATCCCTCATGCTTTTCCCGGCATGCGTGTCCTGAGCTCTCCTGTGGGACGCCCCCCAGGCTGAAGGTCAGGCTTCAGCCAGCACAGGGCACAGCCAGAGCCAGCCCAGGGGAGAAACACTCCTGCTTCTTTTACATGTGCTCTATGCTCACACGCTCAGGTCTGGCTGCTGACCTGGTGTGCAAGAGCTGGCAGCAAGAGCCTGCAGGCACGCAGTGACTCTGGTTTGTGACACCGTATGATCATGGGACAGAAATTACCTGGCATGCTGGTTGGTGCTGCCTGCATTCCTCTGTCCGGGATGGGCAGTGTGGGATATCCACCTTCCTGGAGTGCATCCGGGACCGGCAGTGTGGGATATCCACCTTCCTGGAGTGCATCCCGCTCACTTTGTTGGTCCGTTCCTTTAGAAAGAAAGCAGGGCAGTAGGAGTGGGATGTCACGTGCTCTCATCAAAAACTGAGCTTCTCCAATCCCGAGCTCAGGTAAAGTCCAGGCCCCCCACCCCCAAGTACACTGTGAGCCCCTCTGTTACCCAAAGGCATTTGGGCCCTCCCAGCTATTGGACAATGCTGACTCCCTCACACCTCTTGAGGAATCAGCTCCTGTGCAAGGCCCTCACATTCTGTGCTGTCACCAGCCCATCACAGCCAGGTAGCTGCAGGCTGAAATCCAAGCTCTAACACACAGTCCAAGCCTTCAGAATTAGCATCTCCACCTCATTTCCAGCATTAGCAAAGGCAGCCAACCCTGCTCGGGATGCTTCTCCTGCCTTGAACTTGCTCAGCTGCACGGAGGGCTTTGGATGAACAGAAGCACAGCGCTTGCCACTTGCTGCCATCTGGGTGCCAACGACTGCACAAAGCAGCTTGACAAGTAATGGTTGTGCTGGGGGAGCAGCTGCCTCTGGGTCTTGGCTGGATGCAGACCATCTGGCAGCAGACCAGCTCTGGTGCTTGACAGCACCTGCAAGGTGATACATGGAACACGGCTGCAGCACGGCTCTGACCCATTCCTTCCTGCTGTGCAGGCTACAGCCTGCCCACACCTGCATATCACACCTCAGCTTCCCAGGTCCCACAGTGAACAGACTGAAGTATACCCACCATGCTCTGCCTTCTCCATTTCCTTCAGCAGTCACTTCAGGAGACGGGATGAGCCCTGAGAGTATTTTCCTCGTTTGGATTCATCCTCTTCTCTTTCCGGACCTTAACAGAATGTATGAAGTTAAATATCACGTGCATGAAGTTTTGAAGATCAGCGGCGAGTCAGCCAAGTCAGTGAAGACAGAGTACTCACTGCTGGGATTCCAGCTGGGCTCCAGCACAGGAGGAAACCGATGACCGGGCAGGGCCCACACTGGGGGCACTTCTGCAACCAAAGACCCATGAAAAGTTTCAGTCACACACTACAGCATCAACTGAGTAGCAGAGCGTACAGGGGACTGTGCCATGAAATGGCACTGAAACGGGCAGCAAAAGCTCTCTAAAGAATTTCAAAGCTATGACGTACCTGCGCGATCCGACAGAGTTTCAGTTCCAGATCTCAGAGAGGAAGCTGGATCAACTCCTCTAGTCAAATCTGCAAATGAACACAGGACAAAGCAACTGCTACTGAGCATCCCTTCAGCCACAAGGTCGCAGGATGCAATTAAAGCCAGGGATTCCTTCACAACACTATTCTCTCCCTTCCACACAGGGAAACAAGGGGCCTGGGAGAGCAGGAAGGATGCAGATAAGGAGTGAGACCTCACGGAAGTCATCAGGCAAGGAGGAGAATAGATGTGGTAAATACCAGAAGAGGAGTTGCATCCCCCTGATAAGAACAAGAGGGGGTCTGCATGCTAAACAACTATTGAATATGTATCAGAATTCCGAGAAATCATTGACTATGTATGAGATGTACCTATATCTGTGTCACGATTTTACAAGTCCATGTGCAAGTTTGGTGGAGCTATCCCCCTTGCACCCAGCACTGGAATAAACATACCTGCTTTATAACCCATCTATGTGTTATAGAGTTTGATTCCGCAAGTCACTTACACCCCATATTTTCCCTAACAGCCACACTGGGTTATCTGGATTCGTTACATTTATCCATTGTTGCTGGCAGATGTTTCTCTCTCTCTCTCTGTCTTTAATCCCCACACAGCCCATCTTCCCAACTGTGGGTTTCGGTTAGGAGGTATGCACCCATAGGGTCCATGCCCTACTTGTAGATATTTATCCTGCCCAGCCCCAGGTGCCCAATTTGAGG
>NC_140688.1:3457500-3515000 GCF_054131305.1 Coturnix japonica | reverse complement strand
TTCTCACTATCACGACCCACTATCGCACCACCACAGCGCCCCCTGTCGGCCCGCCCCCCCTTATCAGCCCGCCCCCGTTTCCCATCCCCGTTCTGCCCGTTCTGCCGCCGTAACGGGGAGTCCCGCGCGGTGTGGAGCAGCCACGCTCTGAAGGACGCGCGTGGCCGCGTGCTGTGCCCCATCCTGCGGCGCTACGTGTGTCCGCAGTGCGGCGCCACGCGGGACAACGCGCACACCAGGAGGTTCTGCCCGCTTACCCCGGCGTCATATCGCTCTGTGTATGCACCGAGAGCACGGGGACACGGGGACGGCGGTGACTGATAGCAGGTAATGGGGTATGGGGTTATAGGGGCTATTAGGTGATGGGGTTGTGGGTTATGGGGTTATTTATGGGGTTATGGGGTTATTTATGGGGTTATGGGGTTATTTATGGGGTTATAGGGGTATGGGGTTATTGGGGTTTGGGGTTGTGGGGTTATGGGGGTTATAAGGGGTTATGGGCTATAGGGGTTATGGGGTTGGCCCCCACATATTGTACTGTGTGTGTCGGGGCAGTTGTGGTGGTGATGATGTTAATTAAAGCCGTAATTACTAATTACTATTACTAATAACGCACTCTGTGTCATCCCCAGGCTGTGCTGAGCGCAACGTGGGACAGAAGGCAGCAGCTGGGCACCAACTGTGCACCATCATTAGTGCACTATCACTTGTGCACCATCATTTGTACACCATCAGCTTTGCACCACCGCTCGTGCACCATCATCTTTACACCATCACTTTACACCTTCAGTTGTGCATCATCACTTGTGCACCATACCTTTGCACCATCACTTTGCACCACTACTTTGTACCATCATTTGTACACCATCACTTGTGCACCATCACTTTGCAGCATCCCTTTGCACCTTCAGTTGTGCACCACCACTTTGCACCATCACTTGTGCACCATCAGCTTTACACCCCCACTCTGCACCAGGAGCAGAGCTCAGCAGCTGTTCCCTGTTGTGTTGTTGTGTTATTGTGTAGTTGTGTTGTTCCAGCCCTGCTCACACTCGTGTGTTTATTGCACCATTATGGGCTTTTTTCCCCCAATAAAGCCCCACTCACAGCTGCAGCTTCATCCTGGCTCGTACCCCTCCATCTTCCTCCTCCTCCTCCTGCTGTTGTTCACCCCCCGGCTCCGCTCACGACGCAGCCGCAGCAGCGACACCAGGGCACGATGGGCGCTCATCACACGGCGGCTGTAGGATAATGGGAACCCATAGGGGATAATGAGACCCCATAGAGACCAATGAGACCCCATAGGGGGCAATGAGAGTCCCCATAAGGGACAGTGAGACCCCATAGGGGATAGTGAGACCCCTATAGGGCACGATGGGCGCTCATCACACGGCGGCTGCAGGGACAATGAGACCCCATAGAGACCAATGAGACCCCATAGGGGATAATGAGAGCCCATAGGGGATAGTGAGACCCCACAGGGGACAGTGAGACCACACAGGGGACAGTGAGACCCCATAGGGGACAGTGAGACCCCATAAGTGCCAATGGGACCCTAACCCTAACCCCATCCCCAGCACTCACTTGAGGTTGGAGAGCTCGAGGATCAGCCCCCCCAGCACCGCTGACGCATCCTCACGTGGTGCCACCTCCTTCCTGGGGGTCAAAGGGGGTGAAAATGGCACCAATCCGGGGCTTTTTAAGCCCAAAATGAGCTCTGGGTTCTGGTGGGGGGAGGGGGGTCCGACCTGGGGGTGCAGCTGGGTGAGGCCGGGTCCCCATCGGCGTCCACAGGGCACAGAGGGGCTGCAGGCTGGGAGGGGGTGGGTGGCTGGGGGGGAAGTGGGGTGAAATGGGGGCAACTGGGGCAACAGGGGATGAACTGGGGGGAACTGGGATGAACTGGGGTGAATGGGGGGGGATTGGGGGATATGAGAGTGACTTGGGGGGGGACTGGGGTGAATGGGGGTGAATTGGGGGGGATTGGGGGGATCTAAGAGTGACTTGGGGGGGAATTGGTGTGACTTGGGATGATTTGGGGGTGAATGGGGGGGAACTGGGGTGAACTGGGGCACCAAGGGCTGAACTGGGGGGAACTGGGATGAAATGGGGTGAACTGGGGGGGACTGGGGGGATCTGAGAGTGACTTGGGGGGGGAACTGAGATGATTTGAGGTGAATGGGGGCAAATTGAGGGGGACTGGGAGATATGAGAGTGACCTGAGGGGGGACTGGGATGAATTGGGGTGAATGGGGGGAAATTGGGGAGGATTGGGGGATCTGAGGGTGACTTAGGGGGGGACTGGGATGAATTTGGGTGATTTGGGGGTGAATGGCGGAGAACTGGGGTTAACTGGGGTAAGTTGGAGTGATTTGGGGTGAACTGGGGTAAATTGGGACAATCTAGAGTGGAATGGGGGGTAAACTGGGGTGAACTGGAGCTCTATGGGGTGAAGCGGGGCGCTATGGGGCTGTTCCCTATGGGTTCTCATAGTACTCTGGCATTACCTGCAGCAGCTCAGTGTACCCCCTGGCACCCCACTGTGCTCCGGTGCTGAGACGTGGGGCAGCCCCACAGTGCCAGCCCCATAGCGCTCCTCATGCTCTGCCCCACAAGTGGGCTCCGCTTTGGCTGCCCACTCCCCCTCCAATGGCTCTTTGGTGGCCTCAATGCATTCTGTGCCCCCATCGGTGTCACTATGGGGCTGTGGGGTGCTATGGGGCTGTAGGTCCCCCATATCAGGGCTGTTCTGGTCCTCCTGCTGCTCGCAGCCATCCATCCCATCCTGGAACAACCCCCCCCATAACCTGTGTGTTCCCTGCCCCATAGCCATGGGGAGCTGTGGGGTGACGCTGGGGGGGCAGAGGCCCTGTCCTACCTGTGCCAATGGGGCCGCTGTGGGGCTGAGCTCCTCCATCACGCTGAGCTGTGGGGCGGCTGCTGGGCCTCCGTTATCAGAGCGGCTGGGAACCAAACAGACCCCAAACCCCATCAGCTGGGGGGCACCAGGACCCATTGCTGGCCCCAGGCCCCATTCCTACCCCCAAGCCCCATTTCTGCCCCCATTTCCACCTCCAGCCCCCCCTCTGCCCCCCACCCTCCCATTTCCCCCCATTACCTCTCTGTTCCATCTCCATGCACTGAGTCCATCCCTCCGCCATTGTCCAGAGCGTCGCCTCCAATCATGGCCCCCATACTGATGTCCTCCATATTGGTGTCCCCCCCATTTATGTCTCCCCCATTGCTGTCCCCCATATTGCTGTCTCCCCCCTTGGTGTCCCCCATATTAGTGTCCCCTCCACTTACATACCCCTCATTGCTGCCCCCTCTATTGGTGTCCCCCCCATTTCTGTCCCTCTCCTTGATGTCCCCTCCATTGATGTCCCCCTCATTGGTGTCCCCCATATTGCTGCCCCCTCCATTGGTTTCCTCTTCCTCGGTGCCCCCCATATTAGTATCCCCCCCCTTGGTGTCCCCTCTATTGATGTCCTCCCCCTTGGTATCCACTCCATTAGTGTCTGCCATATTGGTGTCCACCATACTGGTGTCCCCTCCCTTGCTGTCCCTCCCCTTGGTGTCCCTGTCCCCTCCATTTTTGTTCCCTCCATTGGTGTCCACCATATTGGTGTCCGCCATATTGGCGTTTGCCATATTGGTGTCCCCCCCCTTGGTGTCCCCTCTATTGTTGTCCTCCCCATTGGTGCCCCATCCAATCATGTCCCCCCCCTTGCTGTCCGCCATATTGGTGTCCCCTCCATTGTTTCCCCCCTCATTGGTGTCCCCTCTATTAGTATACCCTCCATTGATGTCCCCCCCCTTGCTGTCCCCCATATTAGTGTCCCCCCCATTAGTGTCCTCCATATTGCTGTCCACCATATTGCTGCCCACCATATTGCTGTCCCCCATATTGGTGTCCCCTCTATTAGTGTCCCCTCCATTTGTGCCCCCTCCATTGATGTCCCCCCCCTTGCTGTCCACCATATTGTTGTCCCCACTATAGTCGTCCCCCCCCTTGTTGTCTCCCCTCAGTCCTGCCCTGACTTTGACATTGGGGCCATCATGGGGGTCAACACCTGCAAGAGGAACAGCAGCTGCTTGGACGCCATTTTGTGGCCATTTTGAGGCCCTTTAGAAACCATTTTGTGACCATTTGGTGGCCATTTTGAGGCCATTTTGCGGCTGCTTGGAGGCCATTTGGTGGCCATTTTGAGACCGCTTGGAGGCCCATTGGAGGACATTTTGAGACCATTTTAAGCCCATTTTTTGGCCATTTTGAGGCCATTTTAAGTCATTACCTGTCACCTGGCTGCTCCTCCTTTTGCCCATGGCGCCGCTCACCTGAGGGGAACACACGCCCATTGAGCATTATTTCCTCACTATTTCCCCTCAAATCCCCCCTGGCCGCCCGGTCTCTCTCACTCCACGTCCCAGAATAACACCGTTATCCCGCTATAACGAGGCCCAATGGCGCCCATCCCGCCCCAAGGCCCTTCCCGGCCCCGCCGCCATTTTGCTTCACCTCAGCTCCCGCCCGACGCCTTCCCGCCTTTTTCACACCGCGCGCTCTGCGCCTGCGCCGCGCGGGGGACGCTGGGAGTTGCAGTCCCCGGAGAGACGTAACGCGGCGCAGCGCGGGGGACACTGGGAGTTGCAGTTCGCGGCGCGCCGTAAAGCGCAGCGGGGTGCGGCGCTTTTGCGACAGCGTCGCCGTAAAGTGCGGAGGTGTTGGCAGCCCCGTAGGAGGAAGCGGTGAGTGGGGACAGACCGGGACCGGGGGGGTCCGATGGGGGGGGATCGAACGGCGGGGTCCAATAGGGGGGGGATAGACCGGGGGGGTCCAATGGGGGGGATCTAATGGGGTGGGGGTCCGATGGGGGGGGTTCAGTGGGGGAGGGGGGGGGCTACAACGGGGGGATCCAATGGAGGGCGGGGGGATTCAATGGGGGGGGGATACAATGGGGGGGGTCTAATGTGGGGGGGGGTCCGATGGGGGGTGTACAACCGGGGGGGTCTGTGCTCTGTCTCAGGCATACAAGCCTGTTGGAAGGAGTGCATTGAGGCTGCAGCGCCCAGATAATAAACCTGAGTTTGCTGTCACCAGCAACCAAGCTTACGGTTAATTTCTGAAACAAGATTAGTGATAGCATTTCCACGCAGCTGGCACAGAAGCTTCTTGGATTACAGTGCTGACAACACACATTCACCAGAGCCAGGAATTACAAAAAAATTCCCCACTCCCACCAGAACTTGAAGGACAGAGACCAATTTAGGTTTCTTCACTCTCACGAAGGGGAGTAAGTAAGAAGGTTCACTCAGTAATTCAACCTTACAGAGGCTACTTAGTAATTCTGTGAATTTAAGGAATTATAAAATGATGGATAAAAATCAGAAGTATTTTGTATTTAAATATATGTATACATTATACAGTTATTCTAATGCGACATCAAATGATTACCATTTTGCCCACAGATGTGAGAACTGTTAAGAGAAAATATACTTGCTTTTAACCACTGTAGATCACCCATGGCACATACCTAAGGACAACATAACAGCTGAAAGCAGTAACTGGGAGAAACACTATACAAAGTATACAGATTGGGCTGCACGTGCATCAAGTGATTTATTAACACAACGAGGTTGGGGGGGAAGAAGAATTAAGTTTGATACCTGTTGTCTTCGTTTCTCCTCTTCAATAACAGCTTTGGCTTCTGCCTCTTTTATCTGTCCAGACATACAAAGTGATAAGTAACTGTTGTAAAAGCAGGTAAAACTATTATCTTACAGAGCCATAATTTATAGAACAGTTCTCAGAAAAGCGAGCAAAACCTTCACCAAGTGAGCTGTGAGCTTACTCAGATTCTAAAACATTCTGTGAAAAACCTCTATCAATTCATGTTTGAAAAATATGGAACATAAGAGACGCTACCATGTTATAAAACTAAACTTCTGACTAACTGGAAAATTCAAATGACAAATATAAAACCTGGGGAAAATATAAATATATATATTCATTAATACCAGGGAAAATTCCTTAATAAAGTCACTCTAAGCTTTCAGTAACTCAGTCCTCAATTCAGCACACTGTACACTGACGGGTAAATCCTTATATATGTATGTAATTTACACTCACACACTTCATTCCAAGTAGTTAAATATGCCCTGACTGCTAGAGCAAAAGGAAATCTCCACTTTTGTACCAAATGACATATTGGATAATGCATACTCATATTGTTCTACTGCTCTTGTCGTAATGGAAACTGTCAATGCAATTACATTTGCTTCACCATCAGAAAGTTTTATGAAAAATAGAACCTGGAACTACAACTGATCACTCTACAGAACTGTTACATAGCATTCAAGACAGCAAATTAAATGCCAGAAACTTAACCAGTTCATGCACCACTTCCTCATGTTTCCATAAAAGGCCTAGAAAAACAATGTGGATATTCTGTCTCTTTAGGTGAGATTATGCAGCAGTTTCTTTACTTCAAACAAAATTATTGGAGAGCATCCATGTTTACAATGGGCTGAAAAGCACATGCAGTTGCTGAAAGCTCTCTGTAATTGTGGCAGTCACCTAATACTGTGTGACAGGAACACACAAGATAACACTTTGCTAACCTTCAAAGTAAAAGTAAGGCCTAAATGAAGTGCTTCTCTAGCTCTCACTAGCAGTAATGATTTTATTATCATTGATTAGCACTTCTTGGCTGAAGAGGAAATCTCCAGTTCCAATGTACATTAAAAATAAAGAGGTAATAGAGCATTACCTTAACACAGTGTTTCATCAAGTGAGTTGACACTATCTACAAGTAGTGCAATTCTCAGCAATAAGCCAGATTCAATAGTCCAAAAATTAAATGTGCAATTAAACTGTACGCTGAGTTACACTGCATTTCTTGCTATTACTGTCTTGAAAAAATAACGATCTGCCTGTTTTTTCCAACTTTTCTCAAGGCAATGAAGACAACATAACTAAAATGGATACACCACCTCAGACGCCTTCCGTTTCATTTCCTTGCATAACACATCACACTCCAGTGAAACTTGGCCTTCTTGTATCTTGCTGCACTGTACTTCCTGTTAAGCATAAATTGAATTGTTTGTAATTCATTTCCCTATATAAAAATTTAATTATAACGTTCATTTTGTTGGGAAAATTGTAAAACAATTTTATTTGGTATATTTACAGAATGAAGCTAATAAATAAATATTATTTGAAACTGTAACTGTATTCAAGCATCCTTTTCTATTTTCCTTCTTTCTGATAAGCTAAACTGAATCGAGAATAAATCAAGTGGTTCAGTTTAATTTTTCTTGTCTTTTTTTTTTCACTTATTTATTTAAGACAAAGCAATATAACCTTGTGAACTGTTACAAAAGATACCATGCAAAGTAACTAATAAGTAACTCTTCTGAAACTTCGTATCAATTCTCTAAACTGGCTGAAACTACAGGGCAAGGTCTGGTCATGGGAAGATCTCCCCTACTTCCTTCTCCTTCCTCCCCCTTACATTGAAGGCCAAAACAAACAAACAAACAAACAACAACAACAACAGAAAAAAAAAAAAAAAAAAAAAAAAAAACCCACCAACAAAACCAAAACAGAATACCAGCACAGAGAGAAAGTTATAATCTTATAATCTATACTACTAGCCTATGAAGAATTTTGTCAGGAAAGCACAGTAACATAGCCAGAAGCTATTCTGGTTTTCATGCTTTCTGACAATATGCAGAACAATTTTCATAGCATACAGCAAAATCCAAAAACTAACTTCTTCAGAGCAATTCCAGCATGCTAAGATAAACCACCTGCCTAGATGGTTAAGAATATGGTCCACTACAAGTTGTGGGTTACAAATTCAAGTGGTTTATACGACCTTGCATGTTTACATGCATAGCCTCATGATGCAACATTTAACTTCAACACCAGAAAAGGAAGAAAAAATCCTCCTGTTTTGCACTCAAATTATGAGCTCCTACATTTGATATTAATTGTGATGGTTCAGATGAGGCATATTTACAGAGCAGCTTGGAATACGTGTCCTGTCAACTCCCAACCTCACCAGTTGTATACACAGACAGAAGACTGGTAGAGGAGAATTCAACTGCAAATATAAGGTACTCAATTCTGTTTCTCCTTATCTTCAAGATCGCAGGCTGCAGGCACAAAAGACTAAATATACAGGTACACTATCCTATCCAAGCTAAGAAAGAAGTACACTATCTGCTGTAAGTATGCAGCTCCAAGCAAATATGCATAAGGACCTTCTGGAATCAAAGATATCCTAATTACAATCTCAGACAAGGGCAGATGCATAAAGCAAACGTTAAAAGACATAATCTTTCACACTACAGAAACGAGTCATATTTCTGCAGTCAGATTAGCTGCAACTAATACACAGTCCAATTATCAGTGGCTTATTGGTTCTACCATCATTTACCCTCTACACTGTAGCTCTCTGTACAAAAGAGAGCATGGATTTGGGGCTTGACCTGGAAACAGTGAGATGATATTTAAGGTGGGGATAGTGTTTTCTTCTCTTTCTGAAGGGAAACACCATTTCACTAGGAATCAGAAGGATCACTTCGTGGCTATTTAAATAAGTGGGCTGTCATCATATAAGAATTAATTTTTATTAATTATATAATTAACTCATAACAACCTTTCCACCTTATTAAAATCAAATTTACAAGATTGAGGGGGGGAAAAAAAGTAACCGTCATCATATTTAAGGACCATAAAACTTTCAGAATAGCAGATCTGGAATGTTCCATTTCAGGCCACTGTAAAAGTGAAAAGTGAGCATCCTAAACATTAATTTCATTGCTTCTTGCTACCACATTTCAGTTGGACATCCACATAATCACTGAAGACATCCCAGCACTCTGGGACAATAAAATCTGAACTGGTCTGAAATAGCTATACAGCGTCAGAACTCAGCAGAAGATGATGACACATTTCAGTTTTCCAAAAACAGTATGAAAATTAGGGACAGCAACAACTAGATGTAACAGAGCTATCATGGAAATACCCATCTTCCTTATTCAATTAAGTCTGGCGTAAGAAACAAGACCTCAAAGATCATCAAGTCCAACTGTAAACCTATATCTTAAGGAACAAGAAGCAGAAGTATACACGCAACCAATGATATTATTGATTTTACTGAACACAGTAGAGTAAGATAAACTGAAATTAGTAAGAGCACTTAGTCACAACAAAATAATTTATCCTCAGCAGAAGTCAACATTTCAACTTACAAATAAAGAAAAGCTAGTTATTTATAAGCAGAGACTGCTCAATTTGAAGCACGTACTCTGGGCATTACCATCCTTTCTCTTGAACATGCGCCCTGCAAGATCTGAGATTTCTGAAGACATTTCTTGGAGAAGCTAAGAACTCTGGGGAAACTGCATCTGTGTGGAAAGCTCAGAAGTTAACCGGGTCTTGAAAATAATTTAAGCATGCTTTGTTCAAGCCAGATAGTGAATTTTTCATTAAGTTAACACTTGTCAAGAGGTCACAGCAGCCTCTGGTTTTCCCCTCATCATACTTGATAGCTATAAGCTTTGTCCTTTATCTCTGCTGAAAGCTAAGGATGCTGATGCCTCTGTTTGCTTTAAGGGCCTCAGACAACCATCAATTAGGAATTCAAAACATCTGTGACTGTTCCAATTTATGTAATTATAAACTTCTCAGTTCCTAATGAGGAAAATGTGCTTTGACTTCTTAAATCACTCCAGATCATCTGATTATTTTCCTAATGGAACTACAAAAATTGAAGTGTGCTTGAAGAGAAAGGTATTGCAAATCTGGGAGCTAACATTTTCTACAATGAATTTTATGTTCCTTAGTGAATATTTTGATTGTTCCACCCAGACTTTCAGCTGCTGTTGCTGCTCTGCTCAAGTAACTGATTCTATTCCAGTCTTGACCAGAGACAATCCATGTACACAAGCCTAGGAACATACAAAGAAAATGTGTCACTCTCAGAACTGCAACTTCAAAACTTACCTTTTTCAGTCGCTTACAAGGACACTTGAGTTTAACCTTCTGGCTGCAGTTCAGAGGACAATCACCTGAATGGCAAATCTCTTATACACCGGTGACCACAAGGCAACTACAAGCAAAACAAGAAATAGCCCACCAATGAATAACTGAAATTGCATGCAGTCTTTGAACTAGTTTTATTTCAGACACAGCAGCTAAACAGAAAACTCATTCAGCTCATCAGGTTTGTCTTCCTACCTGCAAAACTGGAAAGAAAAAGGTCAACTTATTTCACTAGTTACTCAGAGTTTTTTGGTTCACATAGAATTATTTATCTTTTACTGGGAACGCCTGATCAAAAAACAATTTTTTCTTTCAAATGTTACAGGAACAGTCATCTCCACAATGATTCATATATCGATGCCCTAACTACCTGTATGATGGAGGAATAAAAGTAGATGAAGTAAGAAGGAACTGAAAACTGAAATGAAGTGTGATGTGACCCAGCCTGACCCACAAATTGCTAACAAGAGGGTAGAATTAGAAGCAAAAATACCACAAAACTAGGTTTTATGTGCAAGAACCTTGCAAACTATGCAGGAGTCAAATACAGGCCACCAATATTCTTACACCTGAATTAATTTCACTAAATCCTAAATTTCTGCATTTGGTAAATTATCCTGTTTTTGACATCTGACAAATAGCATTTCCTTTTTTTAAACTATCAGTGAAAATTTTAACACTTATAATGAAACTATTATTATTCCTTACTGTATATTATTATTCATTACTGGGATAATTTAAATATGCTGCTGCCTTTTAGGGATGTAACAGTGTTTCCAGAACAACATTAGAGATTAAAAAAATAATTCACAAGAATAAAAACAAGTTTTCTTCCACAGTGTGTTGGGAGCTCAACTGACCTTGCTCAGGTCCCAAACAAAATCTTCATAACGATGATTTTTCATTTTCAATTACATAAATCAATACTGTCCAATACTGTTTATAAACAAAGGCAATAACTCATGTAAGATACCCAACTGATTCATTTATAAAGGTAGGTTTAAACAATATCACTCCCTGTACAGAAAGAGTTGGGGGAAAACACACTGACAAATGACCACAGAGTCTCTTCCAGGATCCCACCTTAAGAGGCAAGAGCTTTTCCATTCATTTACATTTATTTTATCCAGCCATTAGTTCTTATCCACAGACTGAAAAACTTCTCTACTGTCCTTTCATAACAGGCTCTTTATTCCCATAATATTCCCTTCATTGAATTCCAAGCAGCTTCAATCAATGTTTCTTGAATATAGTAGCCAGAACTGCAAGTAATATTCCAGCTGGAAGAACATTGTACAATGCCTTAATTGCAGCTTATTCTCCACAGAATATCTTTCCCTATACATCTTCCACTCTCATGTTCACTTCTCTCCAGTTATTCATGCTGCAACGATAAGGATTTCTACTGTCTCCCAGGAGGGTTGTTATTGGCCTTGACATGCCCAGTCTCACTGGTTTTTCTGTATCTGTACCATGTCCCAAACGCATGTGTTCTGCTGCACATGCGTTTCCTCAGTTGTCACCTACTGACAACACACCACAAATTCTCATAAGAAAATCCCAATGAGTTTTTGGTGCCAAGGTCATTACTGCAAACAGTGCAAGACTAGCCCTCAATTTGAGCCCTTGGAAAATCCCCTTATTGCCAACATTTCTCGTTCCAATCACTCCTGCAGGAATTTTTGTTGTTGCTTATGGCTTTTGAGGTGGTTGCCCTAAATAAAAAAAAGAACCACAAGCAGTTGTTTCCTTCAGCAAACACCAACTCTCGCAACGATCATCTCTTTTACATGAATTAGCTGTTTACTGTCTGGCACAGCCTCAAGAGCACAAGTGAAGTATGACATATGGGACTACATCTCTTCTCTTTGTCTGGAGGAAAAAAGGAATTGGTCGTTCTATCAAAGAAGGAATTCAGTTTTGTCTGGCACAACTGATCACCTGCAAATCTACTTGAACTCTGCCTCATTGTTAAAAGATGGGTTAGATGCTCATGATTAAGCCTTGCACATGCTGAAGTCAGGCATGCTTCCATTAATAATGTCAAAGCCTGAACAGTTACATACCACCAGAGCACAGCACAGGAATATACTTAATGCAATACCAAAAATCGTATTTGCTTATTGAGTTCATACACAGCTCACATTCAGTGGGATGCAGGACAAGAATGAAGCTGACAGTTTCAGCTGCTTCTCAACCCCTCCAGTGCAAATACAACATAAACTCATGGGAAGCAGTTCTATGAGTGGCAAAACAACAGCCCCAAGAGCTAAGAGAACAGAAGCAATCCAACCAGTTCTGCCAGATAAGTGCTGTAGTGGGAAGGGAGGTGGTTTTGTGCAGCGACTCGGCACGGACTCAGATGTGAACGATCCAAATCGTTTATTACAAGTTCTCACATCCCTTATATACCTTCACAAGTTGTTATTTTCTAACTTTCCCATCCGCCCTTACAACTTTCCCAAACATCTTACATGTCAACAAAGCATTCTACAAAACACTTTTCAACTGTCCATGCAGGCACATAACCAATCAGAGCTGTGAGACTCTTCTTCTCCTTGCAGAGGTGTCCTTGGTTCTCATGCTGTTTATCTTGCTCCACAGCTGCTGCTCTGAACAGCTTTTCTTGTATTCCCACAATTCCCCCTTTTTTGTTTATTGACAAGCTACTACCATACTATAATATAATAACACTAATTATATTAATAACATAATCATTATAACTCAATCAAGGCCTCGATTGACAATATTCTGAAAATGAAAAAGGAGATAAGGCAAATGACAAAATATATGGTTAAATCCACTAAAATATCAGACGCATTTTGCCTGCGGCCTAAGTTCCTACAACCTGGAAAAGAACCCCTGAGAATCCAATTCTGTGTAAATTTGAAATAGGTTAGAAAAGACTTCAATTTCGTGTTATCCATTTTAAACCATCCTGTCAGCATGAAGCAAATACTCCCTAAGCTAGCACATTATTACTTATTGTCCCTGGAGAGGCAGAAAACTGCAGAAAAGGAGAGAGAAGGATTATGTTGGCGGTGGATGCGATAGGCAGCGCCAGCAGGGCGTCCCCTGCTTCAAGGTGCACTTTCCCTTTCTCATCCACCACGGATTCTCTCTTGCTCTTTTCCTACTCAGGGTCTGAATGGTATTTTCCATTTGTACACTGCATCCGCATGGCCAGTGCGTGGTACAGAGCCCAAGTGGAACACCTGCTTACAAAACAGAATAAATTGCCGAGGTTAGCTTTTTTTGCAAGCACCTTTGTTTCAATTGATGCATGGTCATATTTTGAAAATCCCAATTAGTGAGATGAAAAAGAGTTAATAACTGTTATGTTTAAGAATCATCCGTTTGTCCAGGATTCTTTTCCAGGGTCTTATTTTTACAAACTAAGAAGAGGCTAGTTGATAGGCTAATAAAATCATAACTGAACATTACTAATACACTAGAAGAGTTAGTCCCATAATTTCCAGCATTGGTAACATCAAATCCTATTTAACTTATATTCTATCTACTGCCAAAATAGGAAAGACACACAATAATCTAAATAATGCTTAATAATTCTAATTCTTAAATTTATACCAGTAATGTGGAAGAGTTACCTACTATGTCTTACCATTACTAAAATTATTATTTGCAATACAACAAATTACAAAGCAATATCAATGAAGTAAGAGGCGTATAATCACAATCATTATTAAGGCTGGGTGTTATTTTCTGCCTTGAGATGAGGCCGAACATATCTTGCCGGAAGCCATGTAGGGCCAGTCCTTGTAGAAACACAAGCATATCCTCGACCCCAGGTTATCAATGGTAAGGGACCTTCCCAGTGCCCTGTGGCCATATTTCGAATGTTAACCATTGGCCGTTCCTTGAGCACTGGGGAGCCCCCAAAATGACGATCCACACGAGTTGTATTTGTATGATCACGATTCAAAAAATTCAGCACAAACAAAGCCTTACATAATCTTTCTTGTGGTGTGTCTCCCGTATTCCCCCTTTTTTGTTTATTAAGAACAGATTTCAGTGTTTGATGAGTACGCTCAATGATAGCTTGTCCAGTGGGAGAATGAGGGATGCCTGTAATATGTCTAACTCCCCGTTCTTGAAGGAAAGTTTGAGTGGCCTTAGAAGTATAAGCGGGCCCATTATCTGTTTTTATCGTATGAGGGATTCCCATAGCAGCATAAGCAGATAACCAGTGTTTACGGGCGTCACGACTGCGTTCACCTGTATGTGCTGTGGCAAATATGTAAGAAGAATGAGTATCTATCGTTACATGTACGTATTTTAGACGGCCGAATTCAGGAACGTGAGTGACATCTGTCTGCCAGAGTTGAAGAGGGGCTGTTCCACGTGGATTTGTCCCAGTTTGAGGCAAAGGGGCAATTGCCTGGCAGTCTGGGCATGTTAAAATAATGTTACGGGCTTGATCTACTGTCAGTTGGAATTGTTTTTGTAAGGCTCTCCTGTTCTGATGGAAAAATTGATGGGAGAGTCGTGCTTGCTCAAATAATTGAGGAGTAGCAAAAGCGACTGTGGCTTGATCAGCCTTACGGTTGCCCTCAGTTAAAGGACCAGGCAATGTAGTATGCGATCGAATGTGCATAATAAAATAAGGAAGAGTACGGTGAGAAACATAATGCAAGACTCGTTTGAGCTGTACAAACAAAACCGGATTATTAACTTCCTTAAGAAAGGATCCTTCAATCCGCTGAATGATACCTGTAACATACAAAGAGTCAGTTATTATATTAAGCTTTTGGTCTGAAAAAATTTGGAAAGCTCGAGCTACTGCAGCGAGTTCTACAACTTGAGGTGATCCATCAACAACATGTACGTCTGACTGCCATTGTGTAGCAGTCGCACGCCAGAGAACCACTGCTTGGTGTGTCTTGCCAGAGCCATCTGTAAATACAGTAACAGCATTAGGTATTGGAACATGTGAAAGTAAAGTATTAGTAGCAATGGGGATATCAGCCAAATTATGTAGTAACTGATGTTTGGGAGGATGAGTGGACAATTGTCCGGTATAGTCTGCCATAGCAGTCTGAAAAGGAAGTGACTGCGCAAGCATCCAATCTAAATCTTTTTTAGTAGCAGGTACGTATATGCACTCAGGGTCAAGAGCTCGTAGAATTTGTAGACGATGACGACCTCGCTGTATTAGCATAGCAAACATTTCCACTCGTGATGTAATAGTTTTTGAAAATGTATGAGGTAAAAATACCCATTCGAGAATAATGAGAGGATCCTTTCTTGAGGTATCCCATTGACATAACAAGCTATATGGCTGATAGAAGTTGGATATTATTATGAGATGTACTGGAAGTGATAAACAAACACGATGGCTGTATCGATTTTGCACTGATGTTATTACAGAGTCTAAGCATTGTTGTGCTTCTGGTGTTAATTGTCTTTTAGAAGTTAGATCTGGGTCTCCTTTCAGTAGTTTGAATAAAGGATGCAGCTCTTGAGTAGTAATTCCCAAAAGTGGCCGCAACCAATTGATGGTTCCTAATAACTTTTGCAGATTGTTTAATGTCCGTACGTGAGGTACTATTTTGAGGATTTGTGGCTGAATAGTGTGAGATGCAATTTTCCATCCTAAATATTTCCATGGAGAACTAAGTTGCACTTTTTCTTCTGCTATTTGTAAGCCAATAGATTGGACTGCCTCCCGGACGAGCAGTAAAGCGTCCTTTAGACCCTCTTCTTGTTCTGCTGCTATTAAAATATCATCCATGTAATGATAAATAAGGACATGAGGTCTAGCCTTTCGTACTGGTTGTAATGCATTTGCTACAGTCAATTGACATATCGTTGGACTATTAAGCATTCCTTGTGGTAACACTGTCCAATGATACCGCTGAACAGGGCTTTGTAGGTTGATAGAGGGCACTGAGAAAGCAAATCGTGGTGCATCTTTTGGATGAAGCTGAATGGTAAAAAAACAGTCTTTCAAATCAATGACTGCTATAGGCCAATCCGAAGGTAACATTGAGGGTGAAGGAAGGCCAGGCTGCAACGCTCCCATAGGCTCAATTACTGCATTGACAGCACGCAAGTCCTGTAAAAGTCTCCATTTTCCACTCTTCTTGAGGATAACAAAAACCGGAGTATTCCAAGGGCTGGTAGTAGGCACTATGTGACCAGCAGCTAGCTGTTCTTGAACTAACTCATGTAAGTGCAGCAACTTTTCTCTTTTTAAGGGCCACTGATCTACCCAAATAGGTTGTTCTGTTTTCCAAGCTAAGGGTATAGGTTGCTGCCGATCAATGGCCCTTACTGAAAATTTGTCTGCAAAATCATACCCCACTGACTTAAGAGATCACGACCCCACAAAGTACAGGGAATTGGTAAAATGTAAGGAGCAGCGTGAGCAATGCGACCATCAGGCCCTTCAAAAGATAAAATTCGGGCACTTTGTTTTGGCTGCTGTAGGCCCCCAACCCCCACAATAGCAGAATTAGGGTCTCTTAGTGGCCACTCAGAGGGCCAATCACTGGACTTAATGATGGTAACATCAGCTCCAGTATCCACTAGTCCTAACAACTGCCTGCCATTTACTAAGCATGGTAATAATGGTTTGTCTTTTGACAGTTGTGTGGTCCATAGCACAACAGGTTTATCTGTGCTCCCAAATCCACCAGTTCGATCTCTAATACCAGGTTTGGTCATAGAATGAAAAGGGACTAATTGTGCTATTTTTTGGCCTTTTGGAATAAAACAGGGGGGTGAGGGTGTCCATGCCATTATCTTAATTTCCCCGGTATGGTCAGCATCTATAACTCCAGGTAAAACAAAAAGTCCCATCCTTGTAACAGAAGAATGTCCTAACAAGAGGGCGCTACGCCCGTCCCCAAGGGGACCCATTACCCCTGTTGGAATGAGAGTCACGGTGCTATCAGTCAGCGTCACTGACTGGGCAGTGGACAAATCCTCTCCTGCGCTGCCAATGGTGGCTGGCCTGAGTGAGCTGGCCAGACAGCGTCTGGCTGAGTCGGGACTGTATTTGCTGTCATAGCGCGCGGTCTCGCGCTCCTCTTGCCGTTTCCTGGCAGATCGCAGGGCTGTGCAGCAACAGGAAGTTTGGATCGGCAGTCTCTAGCCCAGTGTAGCCCCTTCCTGCACCGTGGACAGGGTCGAGTTGGAACAGCAGAAGCATTTTTATTTACTCGCTTGGGCTTTTTACAGTCCCGTTGGACATGACCTGGTTCTCCACAATTGTAACACTTTACTTTTTGAGCTGTCCCTGCATCAAGTTGGGTGGCCAATGAATCTGCTAGCAGGGCCATTTTATGACTTTCTGTGCCTACATCTTGACAGGCTTTAATCAAGTCAGTAATTGATGGATCTGCATTCCTTAGGGACTTTAAAACCTTTCGACAGTCTGCATTTGCGTTTTCTACTGCTAATTGCTTAAGCAAGACATTTCGGGCAGCTTCATTTTCTACTTGTCTCTCTAATGAATTTTGTAAACAGTCAAGAAATTTAATGTAAGGCTCAGTAGCCTCTTGCCTAATTGAAGTAAATGAAGCATCGGGTGAATTAATATCAGGAACCCGACGGACAGCACGCAACACCAAAGTCTTAACTTGTTCCAGGCATTGCCTGTCCAGCTGTGCCTGTGCCTGAGGTGTTGCCCGGACCCCCTCCCCCATGAGTTCCTCTAGGCCAATGTGATTTAGATTGTTCAAATTATTCAAGGCCTGGACAGCAGCCTGATCCCGGTATTCAGTCATGAACACGGTGTATTGCATGGGAGAGAGGATCATTCGTAACACACTTTTCCAGTCATGAGGGGTCATAACATAACTATCACCAATTGCAACCAAAAGATTATATGTAAAGGTAGACTGAACTCCGTATGTTCTCACTGACTTCCTTAGCTCTTTCACTGCCTCATAAGGCAGGGGTTCCCAACGGGGGACCTGATTCGGCTGATACAACACAGGAAAGGCTTGCAATGTGTCACCATCACCCCTTAATATTGCTTCTTTTCTGCACTGCTCTAAGACACCACAGTACGCTGTAGGGAAATTTGTCGTTTCTGCTCCCTTCAAATTATCATCAGGAAGAAATGCGCCCGATTCGCATTCCGGATATACTGGACCTGGGTCACAACGATCCCCTGGTTTCGATCCGTCCGTGTCTTTAATCACGTTACACTCCGGCTGCACAGACGCTGCAGCGCACGACGTGGGGTGGGCGGAGGGCGGCGGTGCAGAGAACGTCATGGGCGGAGCGGAGGGCGGAGGCGCGGCGAGCGTCGTAGGCGGAGCGGGGGGCGGCGCGACGAACGTCGTAGGCGGGGCGAAGGGCGGGGGCGCCATAGAGGGCGGCAACGCGGCGAACGTCTGGGGAGGAGCGAACGGCGGGAGCGCGAGGGGGGGCGGTTGCGGCTTTTCGTCTCCCCGAATCGCGGGGGGGTCGGAGCCGCCGGTCGGATCCGGGCACGGGCCGCTTCCCGCAGCGAGAGGCAGCGGCGGGGTTGGGACGGAGGGCGGCAGGGAATGGTCGGAATAAATTCTTTCCCGTCGTGATTGCTTAATCCCTTCCATTATCCGGCTCCAAACGGGCAACAGCTTAGCAGCCGTTCTGTCTTTAGCGAGAGAAGCCTCGTAGAGTTTTGAGCCGATTTTGTCCCAAAGTTCTCCATCGAGAGAGAACTCAGTTTTTGGAAATTCAGGGACGTTTTTGCTTATCCATTTAAGAAGAGTAGCTAATGCTGAAGTAGACACAGTCTCATCCTGATACAGTAACACTGAACGCAATACTTCGAGATTTACTCGTTGCTCCCTCGTTAGTGAGCTCCCCATAGTTCCCGACTGCTC
This sequence comes from Coturnix japonica, assembly GCF_054131305.1. Taxonomy (NCBI): domain Eukaryota; kingdom Metazoa; phylum Chordata; class Aves; order Galliformes; family Phasianidae; genus Coturnix; species Coturnix japonica. The sequence continues at coordinate 3,496,103 of NC_140688.1, read as the reverse complement.
ACCTTCTGTCCTGCAGAACGGGGCGGGTGCGCGCCAAACAGTCTCTCCGAAGTTCAGTCGGGCGACGCTGCCGGACCGGGCTCGCTCAGCCGCGGGTTGATTTGCTCCACGTTGTGGGCGCCATTTGCAGCGACTCGGCACGGACTCAGATGTGAACGATCCAAATCGTTTATTACAAGTTCTCACATCCCTTATATACCTTCACAAGTTGTTATTTTCTAACTTTCCCATCCGCCCTTACAACTTTCCCAAACATCTTACATGTCAACAAAGCATTCTACAGAACACTTTTCAACTGTCCATGCAGGCACATAACCAATCAGAGCTGTGAGACTCTTCTTCTCCTTGCAGAGGTGTCCTTGGTTCTCATGCTGTTTATCTTGCTCCACAGCTGCTGCTCTGAACAGCTTTTCTTGTATTCCCACAGGAGGGGGCGTGGGCAAAGCTGTGGGTGAGTCAGTGATGTATGGGTGCATCTGTTGTGGGGTGGTGCTGAATGGGGTGGAAGCTGTGCTGACCTCACCCCCCCACAGCTGTGCCTTTGTCACCTACAAGAAGATGGAATCAGCTGACCAGGCTCTGGGGATCCCTGGGTGAGCTGGGGGGCACTGGGGGGGCACAGGGACGGTGTGGGGGTACCAGCAGTGCTGAGTCCCTGCCCCCATCCTGTGCCCCAACAGCCGTAAAGAACAGTGCCAAGGGCTCACACCGCGACAAGCGGGCGCAGGTGGTGTACAATGAGGACCTCTTCGGGGGGCAATAAAGGTTTAGTGCACACAGCAATGGTGTGGCAGGGTGACAATGGGACAGCGGGAGAACGGGGATGGGGGAACTGTGGGACACGGGGAGCTGCAATGGGGGAGGCTGAGTGGTGACCAGCTGCACACACACCTGTAACTGAACTGCCAGCCTCACCTGGCTGTGGTGCTGAGCATGCTGGGCTGCCTGGCCCTGCTCTCAGCAGCACTGTGTCCTCCCTCCCAGCCCCCACAATTCCACTGATACAGTTATGTCTGTTAGAGAGATTCACACTGCATGGAATGTGCCACGGCCAATAGCAACTGAAGGCTTCAGAGCCAAATAAGTGTGAGGAGGCCATGCTGGAGCTCATCTCTTCCATGGAGCTCATAACAGCAGCACAGCAGTAACCCTGGTGGCAGCAGCACCAGGATGTTGCTGGAGCAGCACTCCTGGCTCCCCTCCTGCTCCCTCCAAGAGCTGCAGGCAGACGTACAGCACTGCTGTCCTGTGCCAGGTTTATTTAAAAACACAGCTGAGAGCCGCCGGCATAAACAGAGGAGCCTGACTACGTTCATACAATATCTTAAATAGAAGGCAAATACAAAAGGAAAACATAAAATATTTACAGTAACAGTGGCAGACACGACATGGGCACAGTCCCACCCAGAGTCAGCAGAAAACCACTCAATACCCTGCTGAAGCACAGAGTCACCACGGCGTCCTCCAGCAGGGCCAGGGCTGCACTGTGCCCACAGCAGGGCTGGGATGGCTGCACTCTGAACTGAGACAAGCGAAGCGCACACGTGTTGGCTTCCAGAAATCATCAGCACAGCATCGCGCTCTGCCAGCAAACAGCACTGGAAATCCAGCAAAAGGGAAAGGAGGGAATAACGCAGCAGTGGCATGCAGCTCCCACTTCTCACACTGCTGCTGCATCACTGCTGATAACTGGAAAGCAGGGAGCACCCCCCGCCTTGGTGGCACATTTGGTCCAAAACACCAGAATAATTCTGCTCCCTCCCACCCCCACATTGTCATTAAGTTGCCTTAAAGGATTCAAGTCATAAACAAAAGCATACACCAAAAAAACTCAAGAGCTGGCAGAACTCCAGGCTAGACATGGGGACTGCCCGAGAAATGGGAGCACCGAAGAAGCTTCCAGCTGCACCCAACGCTGAGCATGGCCAAGGGAGGAGGAAGGAAGGAGCTTGAGGTTGAAGCCTTCAGAGCGTCACTGAATCAGGAGATCAATTGCCAGGCACTGCAGCACACAGATGGACGTCCTTCTGGGCTGTCACAGAACTGCTTTGTCCTCTTGCTGCTGAAAGGAGCCAACCAGGATCAGGGAATGGATGCACAGGGCCTCAACTCTGACCAGCAGGAAAACTCAGGACAATGGAATGCAGTCTGCCAATCTTTTACCATTTCAGCTGTGCTTTAAGACTCATTATTGTGAAGCCTCCTTTAGTAAAGTATCACCCTGGGGTATCCAACCAAAAAGAAAAGGTTTTTATTAAATTAAAGGGTTTTTTTTTGTTGTTGTTGTTTTGTTGTTTTTTTGGTTTTTTGTTTGTTTGTTTGTGTTTTTTTTTGTTTTTTTTTTTAACATACTATAATAACTACTACGCAGTTCAACAGTCAGTCATCTCAGAAAGTTCACGAAGGAAATCATCCTCATCCTTCTCCAGGTCCAAGTCAATTTCTGCTTCCATTTCCCCTCCTGAGATTTCCGAGATGAACTTTTCAGTGTCATCTTCTACAGCCTTGGTGAGCAGGCTGACCTCCGGCAGGGCTGGAGCAGCAGTCTGGGAAGAAGGAAGACAAAGTCAAAGAAAGGAAGACAAAGTCAAAGAAAGACAAAGATTGCTCAGGAGATCCTTCCTCTGCAGTGCTTCTCCTTCAGCACTGCTGATCCTGAACCCAACACAGGGGCTAAGGGGCTCCTGAAGGATGTTAACAACCACATGAAGGCTGCAGAGCACCTCAGGTCTTTTTAACAATGCAGCATTAATGGACAAATTCCTTCACACCACAAAGGAATCACAGGGCTGCAGAGCATTGTGCACACACTGTCATTCATCCAGCATCCTGCACACAGTGACTACTTTGAAAGGAAACCTGCAGAACATTTCAGTTCTCCACACTTTCTACAGGAGTTGTATCTCAGTATCAGCCTGACCAGGACAGCACTGACACTTTTTCCCCTCCTTACCAAAGCTGCTTTTTTAGCTGGAGGCTCCTCTTCTTCAGTGCTCGTTTAAATCAGCACAGTGCTAGAGCTGTTACATACCACATTCTATTTGAGCAACAGAAAGTCATTCCTGTTCCCCTACACAACATCCACCCACAGTCTGATTTCATTGAACACGAAGCCATCGTGACCTTTTTGTATCCAGTGCTCCCACCTTAACCTCACAAGTTGTACCTGGTGCCAGCAGGGTTACTGCCTCACTGCCAGATACAATCAGATCAATTCTGAGTTTGAGGAGTGCAAAGCTGTCTGGGAAAGCCATTGAAAGTATCAGGATTGTGAAACATGGCTGCAGCTCTTCACCAAAGGCAGGAAGGTAGGAATGCACTCATGATGGTGGCACATGGTGAGCAGTGAGACATGAGAACATGTGAAGAAATTGTGTCACTGTGTCCATCTACAGAAGGGACTCACCTCTGCGGGTGCAGAGACAGCTTTGGGAGCAGCCCTGCTCCATTCCACAGTCTTTTCCTCTTCTCTTCCAGGTGCTTTAAAACATGGAAAAAGAAAATCACTTGGTCAACAGCAAGCATAGAAAGAAACCTGTGTGCCAGTGTTTCCTCCATGTGCTTATTTCCTCACATTCAATAACAAAGAACACGAGAGAGGCGACATCTCGCAGTCCATACAGTATCCAAGCTCTTCCCTCCTTCACATGCTGTCTCTTCACGAAGCCTCTCTCACCTCCCCAATGAATAACTCACCCCCCTGACCTTTCTGACAGAGGTTGGCCCCCATGTTAAAAACTCAATCCATGCTTTACAAACACATTTACATATTAAAACAAGCAACACGCCAAAGATGAAGATAACCTTGGCGTCAACACACAGAACATGCCACACCAAAAACATGGCAGAAAGAAAGTACAGGAGAAACTGAATTACAAAACCTCACAGCGAATGAATTCTCCAGAATGAAGCAGGCAGACACCACGGATTCAATGGAAAAACACATGGATGGACATCCTGGCACTTCCTGCCTTTGCATTTGGTAAGAAACAGCCCAGGCAATTCTAAGCAAACTCCATTTGCTTGACAGGGGAAGCACTTCAGCAGAGCAGACAGTGAAACACCTCGTTACCTGCTGGCTTTGCGATCTGCTGCATCCGCAGGGCTTTCTCCTGCTTGATTTCTTCTAAGCTTTTAATATGCATTTCTTCCAATCGCTTGATTTTACGCGGTGGCTCTTCCAGTTTCACGTTACCAGGCTCAGGTGGAGGGAAAATTCTCTTCTTCTTGCGCTTATCCTTAGATCTCTTCTCAGTAAGAACCTCTTCTACTTTTTGCTTCTCTTCTTCCAGTCGTCTCTTCTTCCAGATCTCCCCTGCTGGCTTGGCACCCTTCTCTGTCATCATCAAGAAAGGAGAAGCATAAGGATTACAAGAAATTACAACGAGAGCTCAAGTTTCCAGATTTGTCATAATATTACAGAATATACGTGTTCCCAACAACAACGCTCTTGAGAAAGAATAAGCAGAAAGCCTAGAGAATCTGTGCAGCAAACACCGATGACCATTTACCTCTCCTTGGTGCTCTGTCAACCTCGATCTTCTTCCCCAGCCTTTCTACGAGGCTGCGCTTCAGCGGAAGGCCACTGACATCAGCTACAGAGAGAAAACAACAACATTCCTAAGATAATTCCTTTGGAGAAAGATTTTTACAAGTCAACCACAAACTTTGGTTTCTCCAAGTGTATGTTCTCAAATTCACCTTTCAGCTGCTACACTTGTGTGCCACTTGGAGTCATCACAGACCCACGACACACTTTCCTCCCTCCTGCTTCAGCAGTGCCCTCCCATTTACGTGGAGGCAGCCAAACAGCAGCTCACAAGCAGCCCTTACCTACAGAGGATTTCCGTTTTCCAGGTTTATCAGCAGTATTCCGTTGACTCACAGGCACCTCCCCTAAAACAAAGAAAAACAAAGTGCTTTTTTGACAGAAACCAACAGAATTACTGTCTTGTCATCCCATTCCCCACCCAAAACAAATACAACCATAAGACACCACTTTGACAGCCCTGACACAAAATAATATTGCAACTGTAATGCACTCAGGGTAAGTCCCAATTGTAATTTCTCCATTCCACTTAGGAGCCACCAAATGGAAGCAAAGGTACTCATCATTACCCTGCTTTGCAGGCAGCATCACAGTGCTGACCAGTGTCCGCACATTCTCCTTCTTAGGCACACGAACAATTAGAGATTTGAGCCGATGAGCAGGAGCTCCTGAAGGTCCTTCTGATCCAAGTGTTTTTATTCCAGCATTCAAACTGTCATCTGGGAACACAGAGCAGTAAATGAGACTGAGGGACAGAGGCACACGCTGAGGACCACAGCTCTGCAAACTGCCTCCTGCTCAGAAGCATGCAGAACAAACCCTGTCAGCTCTCCCCACAGCTAAGAGCACCATGGACCTGATGTCTGTCTGCTGCCCTCCTTTCATCCTTCTGGATATTAAAAGTAGGCTTTATCCCTTACTTTATCCTATCCATATGACATTAGATTCCTCTATCAGCAAATGTGGCTTTCACCACTGGTTGAAAAGATGCACATACAGGCACTTAAACTCCATGCTGTGGCCTCGTCTTGCTCTAATGATGTAAACAAAGGAGTTTACCTTCCTAATCTGAAAGGCACATGAAGTTACAAGGTAGGAACAAGATCATGGAAATAGCTGATTCCATTCAGCAACCCTATGTTCTGTTGTGTTTGTACAATGAATTGCTTTGGAGTTAATTGGCAAGTGCTTCTGATTAATCCTGGAATACCTTGTTTTGTATCAGCATCAGATTTTGTAGTGGAAATTATCTGCAATCCATGATGGTTTTCTTCAGCTGGTTGCTGGACAGGTGTTTTTGTTTCTTCTCCCTCCTTAGAAAGCTGGTCTGTACAAGCAAAGAAAAAATCAGTCTCTTCAGTTATGCGGTAGGAATTCAATCAGATTATCCACTGCACAAAGATGGCAGGCAAGGCTGAAAACCCACACAGATAAATGCTGAGTCTCCACTTGCCCATCCAAATGGCTTCTCTGTGAACAAGGAAATCCCCCCCTACACAACATTCATCTCCCTGACACCCAGTAAAAGCTTAAATGCAGGAGAACAACCTGCAAGGCAAAGGCCACAGGAGCAGAGAGAAGCTGAGCATGCAAGATAAACTGAGGTATCAGAAGCGCACGAAGTTCAGCTCTGAACCTATCTATCAGCTCACAAGTGAACGTTACCTGGCGTTCTTTATGACACTATACCCACCTGTGAGTAATAGAGTTAATCTTTCGTCCCTAAAAAAGACAAACTCACTTTGGCTTGGTGGAAAGAAAACCCCATTGAGGTAACGTCCCTTGGTGTGATGGAAGGCACAGTTGGATTTCTGGCAGCCTCCTGGCTGGTTCTCCCAGTAGCAGGAAATAATGCTGCGTTTTTTCTGAAGACAGAAAGGAAGAAGAGCTGATGGTAACGTGGACCTAAGATCTGCAAAGGGAGACTGAGCTCCAGATGGTGCCAGTGAGCAGACTGCCACAAAGCAGCACTCAAACACCACTCTGAAGCGTGCGCAGGCTGGGAGCACCAGGCTCACTGAGCTTTCCTAGCATTCTGTGGGTGAGGACACCAGTTTAGAAGGGGTTAAACTAACACACCTTGCAGAATGCTTGTCTGAATGATGTGGTTCTTTAGTATCTGTTGATAGAACACTGTTGGTATCAACTACAAGAATATTCTGCTATGATATACCAATGCCATTGAGCTCTCTTCCCTCTGCTTCCTCCCCTATTCTTAACCGTAGGAACCATCATCATTTCAAAGCAAATGAACCTAATCTGCAAAAGCACATTCAGCTCACCTAAAGAAATGAGAAGTGGGTTTGGTGATAAACTCTGAGGAGCCAACACTCACACTGATCTCCATGTGCCTGAACCTGCAGACATTCCTGAAGCAGCGGCCCTCCTTCCACAGCGTGCAGATGGTTTCACTGCCCAAAGCGGCTTCACAGTGCCTGAAGGGACAGTTGTCTCCCTGTAACCCAATGGAAACCAAGAGAGGAAAATGAAATAGTACAGCCTGAGAACTGGCCATGCTTTCAGCTCATTTTTAGCGAGTTGCTCTATTGTACAATGCAATTAGTTATGAAGTTTGCTGAAGACCAGTAATACTTCTACTTATTCTACCCATTCCTCTTAACTTCAGAACTGAAAGAAAGAAAAAATGAAGGAAAAAACCCAAGCAGACCTTTTTACAAGCGGAATAGAAGTAGAAATAGCAATCATTTCCTTTAATCGACATGCTGGACGAGCGCACAGAAGCGGTTCTGGTCTCGGGGATCTCTGTGCAGCTCTTCCTGTGCTTCTCAAAGAGCTGGCTCATGCTTCCTTGGACTGAAAGTCTTCTACAGTCTTGATCAGTGAAATCTTCTTTTGAAAAGGAACCCTAATCAGAACACCGACAAGCAGAAAAGGATGAGGAATGCCCACCCGTCTTCCCAGCTTTGTTCTCTTCATTCAATCAGTCTCTCAGGAGCAGTTGTTTCAAAACATTGCCCTCCTCAACACTGGTCAAACTCTAGTAACATCACCCTGACTCAGCACGGAGTCCCTGGGCTGCACGGCTGCAAGCCCTCCAATGGAGCCCCTCCTTCAACACCACGAGTGACAGCAGTGAGTAACCCCAACACATTTGTCTGACCGCTGCAGGTCTTCAAGCTCAACCACCTGGACAACCTCAGCAAATACAGTGATCTTCAAAGCTTTGCAGTTCACTTCTCCTGTAGGCCGAACCAACACTGAATCCGTGAATTAATTAATTATAACAGGTTAGGAAGAATTTTCCTCCTCACTTTGCCTATGTCAAATTCTGTAAGTTGGAATTTCTGGTCTTCAAGGATTCTTCACCTTTGAAGAATCCACAAAAACCATCCTCCGTCTTTATTACCTGTACAGCAAAAGCATGCCAGTGCGTATCAATACACAAATCCACACACATGTGCCTGTATACTGTAACTCAGCACTGCATGGAGCTGCAGCACAGTCTGCTCAGCCACAACAAGGGTTTGGGTTGGTTCATTTTTTTTTTTCTTTTCTGATGTAAAAATCAAATATTTTGATATTTTAGATTTGTTTTGTTGTTGTATTTTTTAAGGTACCAAATGCAGTAAAACCTGCAACCAGGCCAGACAGAAGATCAAATTCAAGTGTTTCAGAACTCTTTCATTAAAGTGCTGCACATTTCTGAGCTAAGCATTTCCGATAGTCAATAAAGGTTGGAACCTTTTACTCACACAGACACTAGTGAATTTTCGAGGAATTTTTTTTTTTTTTTTTTTTTTTTTTTCAGGGAATTTCCCCAAATCTAAACTAAAGAGAGGAGAAGTCGGGTTCTCAAGTTAGTTGCTGGATTGACTGCATGACAAAGGGAACAAAAACAGCACTTAAGGACAAAGTTCCCTTCCCTCCTCCAATACTGATAGAAATGCTGCCTTTTTACCTTTAGTACCTTCACAACGGATTGGCAGATTCCTACGTTCCTAAAGACCTCAGTGCTGCTCAGCACAGACACCGGGCACCAACTGTCACTGGACTCTGCACCGTGGAACACGCACACAGCTCAGCACTTCTGTTTCCTCACAATTGGAAGGGTTCTGGAATTGGGAGCATGAAGCGGACTAGAAATACCTCACATCCCTCTGCTCCTTACGAGCCCTTCCATTTTAAAACAAGATAACCCCAGACACATCTGTTAGCACAGCAGCCCAAATGCTAACCAGAACACACAGTGTGTAACACCGAAAGTACCAGTTTAATGCCATGCCACAAACCCTATTTAATGGTGCAGGTGACCGCCCCTATCAGATACCCGTGACCTCCATGACTCCAGCCCTGGTGCACGCAGGCACCACCTGCCCAATACCCAACATCTCCCCCCTCTTTATCATCTCCAGCTCCTGTAAAGGTTCCCCTGCATACTCCCTGTTACCCCAAAGGTGATTTGCACATTTAAGGCTATTCCGCAAATGAATCAATCATTAAACATATGCGAAAAACAATGAAACTGGCATAATAACATACCAAAGAGATGCAGCTGCAGTGACTACAAACCTGAAAGCACACAACAGCAATCTGCCTAAAAATTGTGAAATGCTGTATGGCAACACTTAGTCAACTTGTAGAGAACGGTGCATTCAAGTTCAAGATAACAGCACAGTACACAATGGAGTTACAACTTCTCCAAGTTCAATGTAACACTATTGTACAGAATCTTCGTGGCAATCCAGTTCTGTCCAGTGTGCATTATAATGTCACACTCCATAACCAAATAAGAAGACAAAAACATATTGGCTGTGCAGAATCGTTCTGAATGTCCACCACTGGGGGACTATCCAGGAACAAGGTCTCCCCCGCTCACGAACTATCAGTCCGGCATGAAGGCTGGATTCCCAGTTCGGACCTTCAGGCACATTGGGAGCAACGCTGTCTCATGTGCCGTTACCAGCAGCCGCTGCCCAGTGCTGACGTCAAATCACTGGCTGCACTGGAGACATTAACCAAGGAGTTGTTGACCAAAACCGGTGCTGAGATGTTCAGATCCTCACGGTGCTCAGGATGGCTCGTCATTTGGTGCCGGCTTAACCCAACGTGCCGGCAGCCAGCAGGGCCCACTTGGGGTCCCGACACAGACGTGTTTCCTGCCCTTGACAAGGAGTGGCATAGGGTCTGGGAGCCATGGCCCTCCATCAGGTCTGATCAGGGCCTGACCTATTGGTGTCCATTCGGTCAGCTGATGGTCTCCCATCCGATTCTCTTACGCAGGAGGAGAGCGTGTGGGCACAGCTCAGGCCCCTCCAGCCCTCGCCCCTCTTTAAGCGCACAAAGACGCCCCTTCAAGGTCTGATGTGCACACTCCATAATAGCCTGGCAGGTGCTGCTGCCAGGAATACCGAAGGTATGCTTAATGCCCCAAGCTGTGCACCAGCATCCAAAACATGCATTTCTATATGCTGGGTCATTGTCAGTCTTTAACTCATGAGGTGCGCCCATGACAGCGTTGGCCATGCACAACGCTTTTATGTAATGCATGGCGGTCTGTCCAGATTGTGCCACAGCCCAGAGAAAACCACTGCATGTGTCAGTTGTGACATGCAAGTGACGGAAACACCCAAACTCTGGGAAGTCTGTGACATCCATCTGCCAAACCTCATTTGGTCTCAAACCTCTGGGGTTCACCCCTGCAGGAAACAGGTTAGCCATAACTGCCGCTCCTCCTTGGCCAATTCAGTTAACTAAGAGCACCAAGGGTGGGTAGCAGCTTCTGCGCCTCTTTGTCCCCTGCAAAAGCTCACAGAACTCCATGCTGGCTTTCTCTAATGCTGACCGACTCACACAGTGAGAAGCTCCGTCAGCCAGACCTCTCCGCATCATCCACATAATAAGCAGATTGAGGTCTTCATCACACACTCTGTGCCATCTCTTGTCAGCATGTCCTGTCGCATCCCTGGCTCTCCAGCAGGACTGTAATGCTGGGGTGAGCAACACTGGGCACTGTCAGTGTGTTTTTCTTGCAAGCATCTTCCAGGGAAATACGTGCAGGCATTCCCCACTCTTGGCTGTATCTCTGCAGTGCTGGGTCCTGTGTGAGCAGAGCTCTCTGCCCCAGAAGCCAAGTCACTGCTGTGCAGAGCTCAGCCTTGGGGTGAATGTGCTCCTGAGTTTGTCCAAGTGCAAGGACAACCTTCTCTTTGCCCTTTAGAAGCACCTCTGGTGCTGATGGGCGCTCTGCTCTCAGCAACCACCCAAATAATGTCGTTTCCATCAAATACTGCAGCCACACGGGGTTGGTGTTCACCACGTCATACATCAAAGTTTGGGACATCCGGGACTCAGCGCGCTGCATCCGCACCCTGATGTATGTAGTGGAAAGAGTGGCTGTGGGGGACTGTGGGCAGCTCTGTCTTTGCAGAAGATGGTGTGAGGAACTCCTGGGGTCCCACAGGCTGGAAACAGAGCCCAGCTGTTTTAGGATCAGTTCCTACAGCTGTAGGAAACAGGGAGGCTTAGGGAGATCTTGGAATGGAATCTGTGGGGACCCTCTGCAACAAAGGCTCAAAGGAAAGGATCTGGAAGAGCTTTTCAGCCCATCCTGGGGGTGGCCAAGAGCACCAGCCAGAAGGGATGGGGATTCTCTTTTTTGCTTCAACTAATATGCCACAGGAAGACGACCACATTAACCCAGCTGTATTTGTTGTTGTTGTTTATCTACAGCATAAAGCATTTCACTTGGAAAGTCTCTGCTGCCACTCATCGTACAACAGACTTAAAGCACAGCACTTAGCACCTAGCAGTGCTGTGAAGGGTTTGAAAGGCAGCGCATCATTGTGCTGAGGGCCAAGAGACGGTTCAGACAACAGAAGCATTTGTCCACATTTCTGACATGAAGGCTGTCGCCTCCCGATCCGGCGACAAATCAAGGCTGCTGTGTGAAAGTACCGTGCCTCCGCACATGGGATCAGACGGGACTCACACACAGTGTGTAACACCGAATGTACCAGTTTAATGCCACGCCACAAACCTACCCAATGCCCAACAGGGGGGACCAGTCAATGCTGCTCATCCGCCATCAACCCCGGATGCTGGAGAAGGCAGACCATGTTGTGGTGCTGGAGCATGACACCATGGCTGAGATGGGGACACCCACCGAACTGAGGACCCGCGGTGGACCCTACAGCCGGCTGCTGCAGCACTGAGAACCACAGGGCAGCTGGAGTGGGATGCGATGGGACATGGGGAGCTGTGGCTGTCTCCGCTCCCCGCTGCAGGATGGGAAGAGTGGGATGCTCTGGGATTTGTATGGAATAAAGCGGAGATGTTTTGTAGAGGAGCAGGTTGGGATGTGGGGTGTGGGCAGCTCAGCCTCAGTGCATGGTTGGTTATGGAAGCTGGGTGTCTGCCCTCAGAATGTGGCTGTGGCAGCACTGTGGGTTATGGGGGGGAAGCACAGCTCAGCCCAATACTGGATGAACTTTCCAGTCATGTCTTCATGCCAAAGCGGTGCAGATAGCACAGGGACTGCAAAGGGGAGGAGGAGAGCAGCAGTGTGAAATGGAGCAATGGGCAAAGAGTGTGGGGTGGGGAGAGGAGGGATGAGGGGAGGTCCCCTCATCCACCCCAAAACCAAGCACGGCACAGAGCAGAATGCAGGCAGGCTGAGCACAGAACAGCCCAACACTTTATTTCACAAGAAGCAGCACAGGAAAAGCATAACAGCATAGGAAGCAGAGGGAGATGTGAGAGTTAGAGGGGATGGGGCTGTGTTCATCACCGACCCCAAATGCTCGTGTGGCCAGTTGGCCCCTTGCAGGCTGAAGCACAGCACTCAGACGGTTTGGTTACTTCCTGTGTGAAGAAGAAGAGATGGTGTCCCATAGGGCCACGTTCACATCCCAACCCTCAGCTCCCTGCAGAGTCCCAGCCCAGCCCTGGTGCAGCACCACAAGGAGCACAAGGAGCACAGGGACCCCTTCCAACCCCCAGCCCCACACCGCAGCTGTGCTCGAGTTGCTGGTTCCACCTTCCTGGCCTGTAAGGTAAGAAGAGCCATTGTCTCAGCCCAGTTTGTAGGAGGGAGGCAAGGTTCTTTGATATACGTATTCCTGGTGCGGGATTAAGAAACAACGGTTCAAACATTGGTCCGACCAGTTTATTACAAGACTTTATCAGGGAGATGGGGAAGGGGAGGACGGACTCTATTATGGTGTAGGGTGATGGGGAAGGGAATGCAGTAAAAATATGAAATAGAAGCAAGGAGTCTCTGTAGGAAGCAAGAGGGAGATATTCACCACCATGGATCCATCGAGGTTTGTAGTTCAGTCATTGGTCTTCAGTCGTGGTGGGTCGTCAGGCGTTGTTCTGTTAATGGTGACCACGATGACAATTTCCAATGGTAGCACCAACTTATTTATATGTCCAAAGTGGTCAAGTCAGCTCTCTTTGGAGTGACAGCTCGAATCCAAAGTAGTTGAGTCAGCACTCCTTGGAATGGAAGCTTCTGGCTCTGGGATCTTAGCAGAAATTCCTTTGTTCCCATCTTCTGAGCCTTGCCAGCAGATAAGAGGGAGCAGGGATACCCATCCGCATCCTGTTTTTCACAGGGCGCGATGGCTTCATTACCCAGTTTTCCCACACCAAGCTGGAGCTATTTAGTCCCGGGCCAGATCTTCCACTCATAAACAGTCCTGAGCACTCTTCTGGAGGCAAACAGCTCTGAAGGAAGGTGCTTTCAAATATTCAAATACCCAAAAAGTGATATTGATTGTCACACGGTAGCACCCATTACTTGCCACTTCAATAAATCATTGAGAGTCTTCTCACAAGAAACACCTCAGGAAGCAAGCTTGGAGCCAGAAAACAAGGAAGGACTCTCACAGCCATGACCCCCAGCCCTGTTCATGCTGTGGGGCATGGAGCAGCTTTGAGCACCAGGAAGGGGAACCCTGGGAGAAATCGGGGACCTCAATGCTGCCCTGGCACTGGGCAGAGGTGGGGGACAGCGCTGCCCTCATCACTCACTGGGCGCCGTGTTGTAGCCTTTCTCCTTCTTCCCTGCAGACAGAGAGATGCATCAGCACAGGTTCACATCACAGCCAGGCTGAGGGCTCCTGAGGGAGCCTCAAATCCCCCCACAGCCCCCACTGTCCTCCTACACCCCTCCACTTTTACCTGCATGGCGTCTGTAGATGATGAATCCAACGCCAGCCATGATGGCAATGGCCACAACGGCGACAACCACCCCCACCACGTTGGGCACCACGCTGGACTGTGACCGCTCTGGGGGAAGGCAGAGCTGTCAGCAGGGGAAGGGGCAGCCCAGAGCCCCCCAGCCCCACATCCCCTCACTCACCCTATGAGTAGAGGCTGGGTTGGGGCAGGCTGGCGTGCTCCACGCAGCACTGGTACTTGTCCCCGTCCCCAGGCACCGCGTCGATGGTGACCAAGGTGTGGTAGGTGCCGTAGCTGTTGGGCACGATGCCCCCCGAGTGGGTGTCCTGGCCCAGCACCATGCTGTCCTTCATCCAACTGACGGCGATAGGCTGTGGGTAGAAGCCGTGAGCGTGGCAGGACAAGGTCAGGATCCCGTCGGCCTTCTTCCCCCACACTCACACCTCGGGTTGCTCTGAAGGTGGGCGGCAGTGAGGGCCGGGCTGAGCTCCCCACGCTGAGCCCCCGCCCCACCTGCAGTCTCACACCGCAGGCCCCCCCTCACCTGTCCTCCCCAGCTCTGCCTTCCCATTCTCTACATGTCTCTGCAGCCACTGCACACAGGTTGACTCCAGGTAATGTTTCCGTCTCTCAGCATAACCAGGTTCCTCCCACGCTCTCTTGGTAGGAACTGCCTCTGGAACCGCTGCAGTAAACATCATCGTGTCTTTGTCGAAGGCAATGAAGTCTCTCCCATCATAGCCATACTGATGATAGCCCCGGGTGGTGCCGTCCTCGAGGATGTCACAGCCCAACATCCGCTGCCATGTGTGAGACCCTGAAACACAGCCAGGCAGGGGTTGATGGGCCCCTGCAGCTCCAGGGGACCCACTGTAGTGGGGATGGGGTTGGGGTCCCCCAGGGTCGAGCTCGGTGGGGCTGTGACGGGCAGCCGCGGGACGGTGCCGCCGGGCAGGACCAGCCCTGGGGGGTGCGGGCGGCAATGCACCATGGAGCCCCATCCCACAGCATGGAGCCGCGGTGCCAGCTGTGCTCACCGCCGCTCTGTTTGTGGCGCCGTGCCGCATTGACCAGGCTCACGCGGCTATTCTGCTCATTGCTCAGTGCTCTCTGGGTGTTCCTGTCCCAGTACTCGGGATCCACAGCTCCAGGTGCCTTCATCCACTCGGTGCAGGGCACGTAGCTCCGACCAGAGCTGTTGTAGTGCACGAAGATTTCGCCATCCACGTACCCCACTTCAAAGAACCAGGGCTGCTCGGGGCCGGAATCCGTCATCCCTATTTCCAAGTACCGCATGGAGTGGAGCTCTGCGGGGTCGGAGCGCGGCGACCCCCCCTTTTTTATTAATTAGCAAGCTACTGCCTATAGAATAACAACACTACTTATATTAATAACATAACCATTATAACTCAATCAAGGCCTCGATTGACAATCCTCTAGAAGTGAAAAAAGAGACAAGTCAAACACAGCATAACAACATTACTGTTAAACCTACTAAAAAGAACAAACTCGTTTGCTCTGCAACCTAAGTTTCTGCAACCTGGAAATAAATCCATGAGGGTCCCATTGTGTTCACATGTCACTAGTTAGGAAAAGTCTTCAACTTTCATATACTCTGATATATTGATTTTTAATGGCCACTAAAATTTGTGCAACAAATGCTTTTAGGATGCTCATAACCATGCCTTTGAGCTAATAATTGATAATTGAACTTTATGAAGTTGCATGTCAGATAGAACCAGTTTTAGAGGACAAATGTGCTGGAGTATCACTAGGGGCATTATTACTTATTGACCCTTGAGAAACAGCAAACCGTGTTGGTGGTGGCTGCGACAGGCGGTGCCAGCAGGGCCTTCCCTGCTTCAAAGTGCACCTTTCCTCTCTCACCCATCACAGATTCTCTCCTGCATTCAGGGTCTGAAGGATTTCTTCCAGTTGTACACCATATCCGCATGGCCAGTGCGTGATACAGAGCCCAAGTGGAACAGCTGCCTGGAAAACAGAATAAACTATCAAATTTAGTTCTATTAGTATGCACTTTTGTCTCAAGTGATGCATGGTCATATTTTTAAAATCCCAATTAGTTGGGTGTAAGAGACGTATCCATTCTACAATACAGGGTCATCCCTTTGCCTGGGATTCCTTTCCAGGTTTTGTCTTTGCAAATTAAGAAAAGCTAATTAATAGGCTAATAACATCATGAGTGAGCAGTACTAACATACTAAAAGAGCTATTCCCATAGATTACAGCACTGATTACATCAAATCCTTTCTTTAACACACATTTGATCTATGGATAATGCCTAAAATTCTAATTCTTGAGACTGCATTGGTAACACTGAAAATCACACACTATGTCAAACCATTACTAATATTATTTATAACACCGCAAGTTACAAAGCAATTCCACTAGGAAAGAAACACACAACACAGTTACTATAAAGGCTGGATGCTATTTTCTGCCTTGAGATGAGACCAACAACGTATTCTGGTGGTGTTAGTAGCAACTGCACAAGATTAGAAGTGTCTAGTGTCATATGAGTATCCTCAGTGAAAATCCATTGAATGATTTGCTTAGAAGCTTCAGATCGTTTCCCATAGTCAGTCACAGTCTTACCAGCCTGCTGTAACAATTTCCAATGATGCACTTCCCACCGAGCAGCTCCCTGCTGATCGTCTATCAGCGGGCAAGCGAGCTGAAACACAGCTTGACACGGTCCCTCCAATATCATGTCTCTAATGACTCCAGACCAACGCAAAGGTGGAGGATCGCTACGTGTGGGGGGGAATCGCATAGACAGGGGCTGTAAAGACATCGGTGAAACGCTCAAAGAGACTGATGCCTCCTTCGTACGCAGTTCTAAGTCCTGCAGCTCCTCAGTTAATGTTTTATTATGTTCCTCCAACGCTTTCTCATTCCCACCATTATCCGAGTCGCTTTCACTCTCAGGAGCTTCTTGCTGCTCTGCACACCCCTCAGCCCCCCCCACCGCACCTTCCTCACCAGCCAAAACCGGATCTGCCAGAGACGTTGAAGAGGTCGAGGACGGGGGATTATTCGGGGCTTCTGCGGCAGCCCTGACTTGTGAGGCTGATGAGCAAACGGAGTACGAAACTCCTGGTAACAGGGAGTCAAGTTCTGACCTTGACTGAGCAAGGTCCGGATAGAGCTTGTACCACAGCAGCAGCAATCTGCCGCTCGGCTTGCATATTCTTCAGTGTATTTATTTTGTATTCCTTATTTTTGGAGATAACAAAGTCCTACATATGGTCGACTATTTCTCGACATTCGGCTACAGTGAACATCAGTGCCACCTCCTGAAGGTGTCCATTCATATGAGCCCATTTTACCAGCTCGGATATGCATTTAGGAGATACCTGCTCCCCTGTCTTAGAGAGAATACATTCGAGCAGTTCCTCCACAGCTTCCCACAACATCGTGGATGGCAGAGAACGGGATGGTACCCCGATGAGGGGTGAGTGCCATCCCCCCACCCCCCAGTTCTTTATTGCCCCCACCTCATTATTTGTGGTTCCTATCCCTTTATTTTGTTCTCTTCCCCATATTTGTGCCCTCACTCTGTGTTTATTTTGCTCACCCCCCCTCCGCCCCCGCAATTTTTTCAAACCAGCTTCGTCTGCACCAGCAAGCACCTGCGGGACCCTGAAGCTGGTGGGGGACGTGAGGACCCCCCTGAGAGGGGAGAGCGCGACAGCCGCTTGGACTGGGAGCAGGAGCCGGAGCCTGAGGAGCGGGGGAGGCGAGAGCAGGATGGGCAGAGGGGCAGGGGGCGTGGGCAAAGCTGTGGGTGAGTCAGTGATGTATGGGTGCATCTGTTGTGGGGTGGTGCTGAATGGGGTGGAAGCTGTGCTGACCTCACCCCCCCCACAGCTGTGCCTTTGTCACCTACAAGAAGATGGAATCAGCTGACCAGGCTCTGGGGATCCCTGGGTGAGCTGGGGGGCACTGGGGGGGCACAGGGACGGTGTGGGGGTACCAGCAGTGCTGAGTCCCTGCCCCCATCCTGTGCCCCAACAGCCGTAAAGAACAGTGCCAAGGGCTCACACCGCGACAAGCGGGCGCAGGTGGTGTACAATGAGGACCTCTTCGGGGGGCAATAAAGGTTTAGTGCACACAGCAGTGGTGTGGCAGGGTGACAATTGGACAGTGGGAGAACGGGGAGGGGGGAACTGTGGGACACGGGGAGCTGCAATGGGGGAGGATGAGTGGTGACCAGCTGCACACACACCTGTAACTGAACTGCCAGCCTCACCTGGCTGTGGTGCTGAGCATGCTGGGCTGCCTGGCCCTGCTCTCAGCAGCACTGTGTCCTCCCTCCCAGCCCCCACAATTCCACTGATACAGTTATGTCTGTTAGAGAGATTCACACTGCATGGAATGTGCCACGGCCAATAGCAACTGAAGGCTTCAGAGCCAAATAAGTGTGAGGAGGCCGTGCTGGAGCTCATCTCTTCCATGGAGCTCATAACAGCAGCACAGCAGTAACCCTGGTGGCAGCAGCACCAGGATGTTGCTGGAGCAGCACTCCTGGCTCCCCTCCTGCTCCCTCCAAGAGCTGCAGGCAGACGTACAGCACTGCTGTCCTGTGCCAGGTTTATTTAAAAACACAGCTGAGAGCCGCCGGCATAAACAGAGGAGCCTGACTACGTTCATACAATATCTTAAATAGAAGGCAAATACAAAAGGAAAAGATAAAATATTTACAGTAACAGTGGCAGACACGACATGGGCACAGTCCCACCCAGAGTCAGCAGAAAACCACTCGATACCCTGCTGAAGCACAGAGTCACCACGGCGTCCTCCAGCAGGGCCAGGGCTGCACTGTGCCCACAGCAGGGCTGGGATGGCTGCACTCTGAACTGATACAAGCGAAGCGCACACGTGTTGGCTTCCAGAAATCATCAGCACAGCATCGCGCTCTGCCAGCAAACAGCACTGGAAATCCAGAAAAAGGGAAAGGAGGGAATAACGCAGCATTGGCATGCAGCTCCCACTTCTCACACTGCTGCTGCATCACTGCTGATAACTGGAAGGCAGGGAGCACCCCCCGCCTTGGTGGCACATTTGGTCCAAAACAAAAGAATAATTCTGCTCCCTCCCACCCCCACATTGTCATTAAGTTGCCTTAAAGGATTCAAGTCATAAACAAAAGCATACACCAAAAAAACTCAAGAGCTGGCAGAACTCCAGGCTAGACATGGGGACTGCCCGAGAAATGGGAGCACCGAAGAAGCTTCCAGCTGCACCCAACGCTGAGCATGGCCAAGGGAGGAGGAAGGAAGGAGCTTGAGGTTGAAGCCTTCAGAGCGTCACTGAATCAGGAGACCAATTGCCAGGCACTGCAGCACACAGATGGACGTCCTTCTGGGCTGTCACAGAACTGCTTTGTCCTCTTGCTGCTGAAAGGAGCCAACCAGGATCAGGGAATGGATGCACAGGACCTCAACTCTGACCCGCAGGAAAACTCAGGACAATGGAATGCAGTCTGCCAATCTTTTACCAGTTCAGCTGTGCTTTAAGACTCATTATTGTGAAGCCTCCTTTAGTAAAGTATCACCCTGGGGTATCCAACCAAAAAGAAAAGGTTTTTATTAAATTAAAGGTTTTTTTGTTGTTGTTGTTTTGTTGTTTTTTTGGTTTTTTGTTTGTTTGTTTGTGTTTTTTGTTTTTTTTTAACATACTATAATAACTACTACGCAGTTCAACAGTCAGTCATCTCAGAAAGTTCACGAAGGAAATCATCCTCATCCTTCTCCAGGTCCAAGTCAATTTCTGCTTCCATTTCCCCTCCTGAGATTTCCGAGATGAACTTTTCAGTGTCATCTTCTACAGCCTTGGTGAGCAGGCTGACCTCCGGCAGGGCTGGAGCAGCAGTCTGGGAAGAAGGAAGACAAAGTCAATGATTGCTCAGGAGATCCTTCCTCTGCAGCGCTTCTCCTTCAGCACTGCTGATCCTGAACCCAACACGGGGGCTAAGGGGCTCCTGAAGGATGTTAACAACCACGTGAAGGCTGCAGAGCACCTCAGGTCTTTTTAACAATGCAGCATTAATGGACAAATTCCTTCACACTACAGAGGAATCACAGGGCTGCAGAGCATTGTGCGCACACTGCCATTCATCCAGCATCCTGCACAAAGCGACTGCTTTGAAAGGAAACCTGCAGAACATTTCAGTTCTCCACACTTTCTGCAGCAGTTGTATCTCAGTATCAGCCTGACCAGGACAGCACTGACACTTCTTCCCCTCCTTACCAAAGCTGCTTTTTTAGCTGGAGGCTCCTCTTCTTCAGTGCTCATTTAAATCAGTACAGTGCTAGAGCTGTTACACACCACATTCTATTTGAGCAACAGAAAGTCATTCCTGTTCCCCTACACAACATCCACCCACAGTCTGATTTCATTGAACACGAAGCCATTGTGACCTTTTTGTATCCAGTGCTCCCACCTTAAACTCACAAGTTGTACCTGGTGCCAGCAGGGTTACTGCCTCACTGCCAGATACAATCAGATCAATTCTGAGTTTGAGGAGTGCAAAGCTGTCTGAGAAAGCCATTGAAAGTATCAGGATTGTGAAACATGGCTGCAGCTCTTCACCAAAGGCAGGAAGGTAGGAATGCACTCTTGATGGTGGCACATGGTGAGCAGTGAGACATGAGAACATGTGAAGAAATTGTGTCACTGTGTCCATCTACAGAAGGGACTCACCTCTGCGGGTGCAGAGACAGCTTTGGGAGCAGCCCTGCTCCATTCCACAGTCTTTTCCTCTTCTCTTCCAGGTGCTTTAAAACAAGGAAAAAGAAAATCACTTGGTCAACAGCAAGCATAGAAAGAAACCTGAGTGCCAGTGTTTCCTCCATGTGCTTATTTCCTCACATTCAATAACAAAGAACACGAGAGAGGCAACATCTCGCAGTCCATACAGTATCCAAGCTCTTCCCTCCTTCACATGCTGTCTCTTCACGAAGCCTCTCTCACCTGCCCAATGAATAACTCACCCCCCTGACCTTTCTGACAGAGGTTGGCCCCCATGTTAAAAACTCAATCCATGCTTTACAAACACATTTACATATTAAAACAAGCAACACGCCAAAGATGAAGATAACCTTGGCGTCAACACACAGAACATGCCACACCAAAAACATGGCAGAAAGAAAGTACAGGAGAAACTGAATTACAAAACCTCACAGCGAATGAATTCTCCAGAATGAAGCAGGCAGACACCACGGATTCAATGGAAAAACACATGGATGGACATCCTGGCACTTCCTGCCTTTGCATGTTGTAAGAAACAGCCCAGGCAATTCTAAGCAAACTCCATTTGCTTGACAGGGGAAGCACTTCAGCAGAGCAGACAGTGAAACACCTCGTTACCTGCTGGCTTTGCGATCTGCTGCATCCGCAGGGCTTTCTCCTGCTTGATTTCTTCTAAGCTTTTAATATGCATTTCTTCCAATCGCTTGATTTTACGCGGTGGCTCTTCCAGTTTCACGTTACCAGGCTCAGGTGGAGGGAAAATTCTCTTCTTCTTGCGCTTATCCTTAGATCTCTTCTCAGTAAGAACCTCTTCTACTTTTTGCTTCTCTTCTTCCAGTCGTCTCTTCTTCCAGATCTCCCCTGCTGGCTTGACACCCTTCTCTGTCATCATCAAGAAAGGAGAAGCATAAGGATTACAAGAAATTACAACGAGAGCTCAAGTTTCCAGATTTGTCATAATATTACAGAATATACGTGTTCCCAACAACAACGCTCCTGAGAAAGAATAAGCAGAAAGCCTAGAGAATCTGTGCAGCAAACACCGATGACCATTTACCTCTCCTTGGTGCTCTGTCAACCTCGATCTTCTTCCCCAGCCTTTCTACGAGGCTGCGCTTCAGCGGAAGGCCACTGACATCAGCTACAGAGAGAAAACAACAACATTCCTAAGATAATTCCTTTGGAGAAAGATTTTTACAAGTCAACCACAAACTTTGGTTTCTCCAAGTGTATGTTCTCAAATTCACCTTTCAGCTGCTACACTTGTGTGCCACTTGGAGTCATCACAGACCCACGACACACTTTCCTCCCTCCTGCTTCAGCAGTGCCCTCCCATTTACGTGGAGGCAGCCAAACAGCAGCTCACAAGCAGCCCTTACCTACAGAGGATTTCCGTTTTCCAGGTTTATCAGCAGTATTCCGTTGACTCACAGGCACCTCCCCTAAAACAAAGAAAAACAAAGTGCTTATTTGACAGAAACCAACAGAATTACTGTCTTGTGAGCCCATTTCCCACCCAAAACAAATACAACCAAAAGACACCACTTTGACAGCCCTGACACAAAATAATATTGCAACTGTAATGCACTCAGGGTAAGTCCCAATTGTAATTTCTCCATTCCACTTAGGAGCCACCAAATGGAAGCAAAGGTACTCATCATTACCCTGCTTTGCAGGCAGCATCACAGTGCTGACCAGTGTCCGCACATTCTCCTTCTTAGGCACACGAACAATTAGAGATTTGAGCCGATGAGCAGGAGCTCCTGAAGGTCCTTCTGATCCAAGTGTTTTTATTCCAGCATTCAAACTGTCATCTGGGAACACAGAGCAGTAAATGAGACTGAGGGACAGAGGCACACGCTGAGGACCACAGCTCTGCAAACTGCCTCCTGCTCAGAAGCATGCAGAACAAACCCTGTCAGCTCTCCCCACAGCTAAGAGCACCATGGACCTGATGTCTGTCTGCTGCCCTCCTTTCATCCTTCTGGATATTAAAAGTAGGCTTTATCCCTTACTTTATCCCATCCATATGACATTAGATTCCTCTATCAGCAAATGTGGCTTTCACCACTGGTTGAAAAGATGCACATACAGGCACTTAAACTCCATGCTGTGGCCTCGTCTTGCTCTAATGATGTAAACAAAGGAGTTTACCTTCCTAATCTGAAAGGCACATGAAGTTACAAGGTAGGAACAAGATCATGGAAATAGCTGATTCCATTCAGCAACCCTATGTTCTGTTGTGTTTGTACAATGAATTGCTTTGGAGTTAATTGGCAAGTGCTTCTGATTAATCCTGGAATACCTTGTTTTGTATCAGCATCAGATTTTGTAGTGGAAATTATCTGCAATCCATGATGGTTTTCTTCAGCTGGTTGCTGGACAGGTGTTTTTGTTTCTTCTCCCTCCTTAGAAAGCTGGTCTGTACAAGCAAAGAAAAAATCAGTCTCTTCAGTTATGCGGTAGGAATTCAATCAGATTATCCACTGCACAAAGATGGCAGGCAAGGCTGAAAACCCACACAGATAAATGCTGAGTCTCCACTTGCCCATCCAAATGGCTTCTCTGTGAACAAAGAAATCCCCCCCTACACAACATTCATCTCCCTGACACCCAGAAAAAGCTTAAATGCAGGAGAACAACCAGCAAGGCAAAGGCCACAGGAGCAGAGAGAAGCTGAGCATGCAAGATAAAACTGAGGTATCAGAAGCGCACAAAGTTCAGCTGTGCACCTATCTATCAGCTCACAAGTGAACGTTACCTGGCGTTCTTTATGACACTATACCCACCTGTGAGTAATAGAGTTAATCTTTCGTCCCTAAAAAAGACAAACTCACTTTGGCTTGGTGGAAAGAAAACCCCATTGAGGTAACGTCCCTTGGTGTGATGGAAGGCACAGTTGGATTTCTGGCAGCCTCCTGGCTGGTTCTCCCAGTAGCAGGAAATCATGCTGCGTTTTTTCTGAAGACAGAAAGGAAGAAGAGCTGATGGTAACGTGGACCTAAGATCTGCAAAGGGAGACTGAGCTCCAGATGGTGCCAGTGAGCAGACTGCCACAAAGCAGCACTCAAACACCACTCTGAAGCGTGCGCAGGCTGGGAGCACCAGGCTCACTGAGCTTTCCTAGCATTCTGTGGGTGAGGACACCAGTTTAGAAGGGGTTAAACTAACACACCTTGCAGAATGCTTGTCTGATTGATGTGGTTCTTTAGTATCTGTTGATAGAACACTGTTGGTATCAACTACAAGAATATTCTGCTGTGATATACCAATGCCATTGAGCTCTCTTCCCTCTGCTTCCTCCCCTATTCTTAACCGTAGGAACCATCATCATTTCAAAGCAAATGAACCTAATCTGCAAAAGCACATTCAGCCCACCTAAAGAAATGAGAAGTGGGTTTGGTGATAAACTCTGAGGAGCCAACACTCACACTGATCTCCATGTGCCTGAACCTGCAGACATTCCTGAAGCAGCGGCCCTCCTTCCACAGCGTGCAGATGGTTTCATTGCCCAAAGCGGCTTCACAGTGCCTGAAGGGACAGTTGTCTCCCTGTAACCCAATGGAAACCAAGAGAGGAAAATGAAATAGTACAGCCTGAGAACTGGCCATGCTTTGAGCTCATTTTTAGCGAGTTGCTCTATTGTACAATGCAATTAGTTATGAAGTTTGCTGAAGACCAGTAATACTTCTACTTATTCTACCCATTCCTCTTAACTTCAGAACTGAAAGAAAGAAAAAATGAAGGAAAAAACCCAAGCAGACCTTTTTACAAGTGGAATAGAAGTAGAAATAGCAATCATTTCCTTTAATCGACATGCTGGACGAGCGCACAGAAGCAGTTCTGGTCTCGGGGATCTCTGTGCAGCTCTTCCTGTGCTTCTCAAAGAGCTGGCTCGTGCTTCCTTGGACTGAAAGTCTTCTACAGTCTTGATCAGTGAAATCTTCTTTTGAAAAGGAACCCTAAGCAAAACACCAAAAAGCAGAAAAGAATGAGGAATGCCCACCCGTCTTCCCAGCTTTGTTCTCTTCATTCAATCAGTCTCTCAGGAGCAGTTGTTTCAAAACATTGCCCTCCTCAACACTGGTCAAACTCTAGTAACATCACCCTGACTCAGCACGGAGTCCCTGGGCTGCACGGCTGCAAGCCCTCCAATGGAGCCCCTCCTTCAACACCACGAGTGACAGCAGTGAGTAACCCCAACACATTTGTCTGACCGCTGCAGGTCTTCAAGCTCAACCACCTGGACAACCTCAGCAAATACAGTGATCTTCAAAGCTTTGCAGTTCACTTCTCCTGTAGGCCGAGCCAACACTGAATCCGTGAATTAATTAATTATAACAGGTTAGGAAGAATTTTCCTCCTCACTTTGCCTATGTCAAATTCTGTAAGTTGGAATTTCTGGTCTTCAAGGATTCTTCACCTTTGAAGAATCCACAAAAACCATCCTCCGTCTTTATTACCTGTACAGCAAAAGCATGCCAGTGCGTATCAATACACAAATCCACACACATGTGCCTGTATACTGTAACTCAGCACTGCATGGAGCTGCAGCACGTTCTGCTCAGCCACAACAAGGGTTTGGGTTGGTTCATTTTTTTTTTTTTCTTTTCTGATGTAAAAATCAAATATTTTGATATTTTAGATTTGTTTTGTTGCTTTTTTTTTAAGGTACCAAATGCAGTAAAACCTGCAACCAGGCCAGACAGAAGATCAAATTCAAGTGATTCAGAACTCTTTCATTAAAGTGCTGCACATTTCTGAGCTAAGCATTTCCGATAGTCAATAAAGGTTGGAACCTTTTACTCACACAGACACTAGTGAATTTTCGAGGAAATTTTTTTTTTTTTTTTTTTTTTCAGGGAATTTCCCCAAATCTAAACTAAAGAGAGGAGAAGTCGGGTTCTCAAGTTAGTTGCTGGATTGACTGCATGACAAAGGGAACAAAAACAGCACTTAAGGACAAAGTTTCCTACCCTCCTCCAGTACTGATAGAAATGCTGCCTTTTACCTTTAGTACCTTCACATCAGATTCCTCTCTGGCAGATTCCTATGCTTCTAACAACCTCGGTGCTGCCCCGCACAGACGCCGGGCACCAACTGTCACTGGACTCTGCACCGTGGAACACGCACACAGCTCAGCACTTCTGTTTCCTCACAATTGGAAGGGTTCTGGAATCGGGAGCATGAAGCGGACTAGAAATACCTCACATCCCTCTGCTCCTTACGAGCCCTTCCATTTTAAAACAAGATAACCCCAGACACATCTGTTAGCACAGCAGCCCAAATGCTAACCAGAACACACAGTGTGTAACACTGAAAGTACCAGTTTAATGCCGCACCACAATCCCTATATAGTGGTACAGGTGACCACCCCTATCAGATACCCATGACCTCCAAGACTCCACTGCTGGTGCATGCAGGCACCACCTGCCCAATACCCAACATCTCCCCCCTCTTTATTATCTGCAGCCCCTGTAAAGGTTCCCCTGCTTACTCCCTGTTACCCCAAAGGTGATTTGCACATTTAAGGCTATTCCGCAAATGAATCAATCATTAAACATATGCGAAAAACAATGAAACTGTCATAATAACATACCAAAGAGATGCAGCTGCAGTGACTACAAACCTGAAAGCACACAACAGCAATCTGCCTAAAAATTGTGAAATGCTGTATGGCAACACTTAGTCAACTTGTAGAGAACGGTGCATTCAAGTTCAAGATAACAGCACAGTACACAATGGAGTTACAACTTCTCCAAGTTCAATGTAACACTATTGTACAGAATCTTCATGGCAATCCAGTTCTGTCCAGTGTGCATTATAATGTCACACTCCATAACCAAATAAGAAGACAAAAACATATTGGCTGTGCAGAATCGTTCTGAATGTCCACCACTGGGGGATTATCCAGGAACAAGGTCTCCCCCGCTCACGAACTATCAGTCCGGCATGAAGGCTGGATTCCCAGTTCGGACCTTCAGGCACATTGGGAGCAACGCAGTCTCATGTGCCGTTACCAGCAGCCGCTGCCCAGTGCTGATGTCAAATCACTGGCTGCACTGGAGACATTAACCAAGGAGTTGTTGACCAAAACTGGTGCTGAGATGTTCGGATCCTCACGGTGCACAGGATGGCTCGTCATTTGGTGCCGGCTTAACCCAATGTGCCGGCAGCCAGCAGGGCCCACTTGGGGTCCCGACACAGACGTGTTTCCTGCCCTTGACAAGGAGTGGCATAGGGTCTGGGAGCCATGGCCCTCCGTCGGGTCTGATCAGGACCTGACCTATTGGTGTCCATTTGGTCAGCTGATGGTCTCCCTTCCAATTCTCTCAGTTAACTTTCTAAGAGCACCAAGGGTGGGTAGCAGCTTCTGCGCCTCTTCGTCCCCTGCAAAAGCTCACAGAACTCCATGCTGGCTTTCTCTAATGCTGACCGACTCACACAGTGAGAAGCTCCGTCAGCCAGACCTCTCCACATCATCCACATAATAAGCAGATTGAGGTCCTCATCACACACTCTGTGTCATTTCTTGTCAGCATGTCCTGTCCCATCCCTGGCTCTCCAGCAGGACTGTAATGCTGGGGTGAGCAACACTGGGCACTGTCAGTGTGTTTTTCTTGCAAGCATCTTCCAGGGAAATACGTGCAGGCGTTCCCCACTCTTGGCTATATCTCTGCAGTGCTGGGTCCTGTATGAGCAGAGTTCTCTGCCCCAGAAGCCAAGTCACTGCTGTGCAGAGCTCAGCCTCGGGCTGAATGTGCTCCTGACTTTGTCCCAGTGCAAGGACAACCTTCTCATTGCCCTTTAGGAGCACCTCTGGTGCTGATGGGTGCTCTGCTCTCAGCAACCACTGGATACACGGCTCCAGGCGCGTGTGTGCTTTGTCGCCTTGAGCTGTTTGCTCTGATCGCATCTCACCCTGGGGAGCCGGGATTTCCCTTTGGTCTCGGTGTCACTTCGAGACCAGTAGCAACACTAGGGGTCAGAGGAGAGCTGCTGAATGTGTGAGCAAAGCTGCTAATTGAGAAGGAGATCGCACGCGTGTGACTTGGAAACCCGAATTAATGAGCTTACCATCACCCTCCTGACTAATGCAGACCTCATGCAGCCCTGGGCCTGCCCTTCTCCAGCCTCCTGCCTTGTTTTGCCTACTCATAGGAAAAGATTTAGCATAGCTCAGAGCCCCAGGCGGCGCTTGGAATGCCAGCAGGAAAGAGCTGCTGGTGTCCACATAGCTCAGGACTGCAGCAGTGGGGCTGCTGGACCTCAGTGTTCTGAACACTCTGATGTGGAAGTGATTGGCAGATGCTGTGGCCGGAGGGATGAGGTGCCTGCAGGGCATCCCTTGGAAGAAGATTTGGTGAGGATGGATCCTCTGAGCCAGCATCGGGGACAGGGTGCTGGGTGCAAATGCCAGTGCTGCCCCCTGTCATCCTTTTGGTTTTAAAAGGAGTACAGCTCCGTTTCCAAACTTTGCCAACCACGGGCTGGCTGGCAGCTTGAAGGAACTGCCATGAAATTGGTCTAATGAAGCGTTCCTGGCAGAGCTTCAGGATGGAGAAAGTGCAGTTTGTCCTCAACTGAGCTGAGGTCCAATGAGCTGAGTTTCCTGGCTCAGAGCAGAGGCCGTGAGCATCACGTCTCACAGTCTGTGTCACCTGGGCAGAGCCGTTAGGCAGGGGCTGCTAGTGGGGAGATGCCAAGGTTTTCCATGAAGATGATTGCTCAGATATGCCTGAGTTCAGATGGAGGGGCCCATTGCCCTACCAGGAAGTGGAAGATGCTTGGGGGAGAGGCAGCTCGTGCTTTCCCATGCCTGTAGGACCTTACAGTGCTGTGCCTTTCCACATACCTACCCCACCTTCTTTCTTTCCCATGCAGGGGTCATCATTAATCCAGTGGGTGGCACCAAGAATGCCCGGACAGCCCCACTGCAGTGCGTCTCTGTGGCAGAAGGACACACCAAGCCTGTGCTCTGCCTGGATGCCACTGATGAACTGCTTTTCACTGCCTAAAAAGGTATATGTTGGACAGAACAGGTGTGGGGGCTGTTGGCTTTTTATGTGCTATTCTCATAGATCTCCCCAGGCTGGTGTGGGGAATTGGGGTGCATGGCAGGGATGGCTCCTTCTGGGCTGCTCCCCTGTCCCTGCGTTTTGATGTCCAGGTGCTGGAGCAGGCTGGCTCCATTGCCCTGGAGAGGAGCTGTGGGTGGTGGGAGGCAGCGCTTGGGAAGGAGTCGGTGCCTCCACGCCACGGAGGAACTCCCCAGCCCAACTCTCTCAGTCACGTTCTTCTTCCTACAGACCGGAGCTGTAAGATGTGGAACTTGGTGACGGGTCAGGAGATTGCTTCCCTCAAGGGTCACCCAAATAATGTTGTTTCCATCAAGTACTGCAGCCACACGGGGTTGGTGTTCACCGTGTCCACGTCGTACATCAAAGTGTGAAACATCTGGGACCCAGCGCGCTGCATCCGCACCCTGACGTATGTAGTGGGAAGAGTGGCTGTGGGGGACTGTGGGCAGCTCTGGCTTTGCAGAAGATGGTGTGAGGAACTCCTGGGGTCCCACAGGCTGGAAACAGAGCCCAGCTGTTTTAGGATCAGTGCCTACAGCTGTAGGAAACAGGGAGGCTTAGGGAGATCTTGGAATGGAATCTGTGGGGACCCTCTGCAGCAAAGGCTCAAGGGAAAGGACCTGGAATAAATTTTTAGCCCTTCCTGGGGGTGGCCAAGAGCACCAGCAAGAAGGGATGGGGATTTTCTTTTTTGGTTCAACTAATATGCCAGAGGAAGACGACCACATTAACCCAGCTGTATTTGTTGTTGTTGTTTATCTACAGCATGAAGCATTTCACTTGGAAAGTCTCTGCTGCCACTCATCGTACAACAGACTTAAAGCACAGCACTTGGTACCTAGCAGTGCTGTGAAGGGTTGGAAAGGCAGCGCATCATTGTGCTGAGGGCCAAGAGACGGTTCAGACAACAGAAGCATTTGTCCACATTTCTGACATGAAGGCTGTCGCCTCCCGATCCGGCGACAAATCAAGGCTGCTGTGTGAAAGTACCGTGCCTCCGCACATGGAATCAGACAGGACTCACACACAGCGTGTAACACCGAATGTACCAGTTTAATGCCACGCCACAAACCTACCCAATGCCCAGCAGGGGGGACCAGTCAATGCTGCTCATCAGACATCAAACCCAGATGCTGGAGAAGGCAGACCATGTTGTGGTGCCGGAGCATTACACCATGGCTGAGATGGGGACACCCACCGAACTGAGGACCCGCAGTGGATCCTACAGCCGGCTGCTGCAGCACTGAGGACCACAGGGCAGCTGGAGTGGGATGCGATGGGACATGGGGAGCTGTGGCTGTCTCCGCTCCCCGCTGCAGGATGGGAAGAGTGGGATGCTCTGGGATTTGTATGGAATAAAGCGGAGATGTTTTGTAGAGGAGCAGGTTGGGATGTGGGGTGTGGGCAGCTCAGCCTCAGTGCATGGTTGGTTATGGAAGCTGGGTGTCTGCCCTCAGAATGTGGCTGTGGCAGCACTGTGGGTTATGGGGGGGAAGCACAGCTCAGCCCAATACTGGATGAACTTACCAGTCACGTCTTCATGCCAAAGCGTTGCAGATGGCACAGGGAGTGCAAAGGGGAGGAGGAGAGCAGCAGTGTGAAATGGAGCAATGGGCAAAGAGTGTGAGGTGGGGGGAGGAGGGATGAGGAGAGGTCCCCTCATACACCCCAACCCTGAGCACGGCACAGAGCAGAATGCAGGCAGGCTGAGCACAGAACAGCCCAACACTTTATTTCACAAGAAGCAGCACAGGAAAAGCATAACAGCATAGGAAGCAGAGGGAGATGTGAGAGGTAGAGGGGATGGGGCTGTGTTCATCACCGACCCCAAATGCTCGTGTGGCCAGTTGGCCCCTTGCAGGCTGAAGCACAGCACTCAGACGGTTTGGTTACTTCCTGTGTGAAGAAGAAGAGATGGTGTCCCATAGGGCCACGTTCACATCCCAACCCTCAGCTCCCTGCAGAGTCCCAGCCCAGCCCTGGTGCAGCACCACAAGGAGCACAAGGAGCACAGGGACCCCTTCCAACCCCCAGCCCCACACCGCAGCTGTGCTCGAGTTGCTGGTTCCACCTTCCTGGCCTGTAAGGTAAGAAGAGCCATTGTCTCAGCCCAGTTTGTAGGAGGGAGGCAAGGTTCTTTGATATACGTATACCTGGTGCGGGATTAAGAAACAACGGCTCAAACATTGGTCCGACCAGTTTATTACAAGACTTTATCAGGGAGATGGGGAAGGGGAGGACGGACGCTATTATGGTGTAGGGTGATGGGGAAGGGAATGCAGTAAAAATATGAAATAGAAGCAAGGAGTCTCTGTAGGAAGCAAGAGGGAGATATTCACCACCATGGATCCATCGAGGTTTGTAGTTCAGTCATTGGTCTTCAGTCGTGGTGGGTCGTCAGGCGTTGTTCTGTTAATGGTGACCACGATGACAATTTCCAATGGTAGCACCAACTTATTTATATGTCCAAAGTGGTCAAGTCAGCTCTCTTTGGAGTGACAGCTCGAATCCAAAGTAGTTGAGTCAGCACTCCTTGGAATGGAAGCTTCTGGCTCTGGGATCTTAGCAGAAATTCCTTTGTTCCCATCTTCTGAGCCTTGCCAGCAGATAAGAGGGAGCAGGGATACCCATCCGCATCCTGTTTTTCACAGGGCACGATGGCTTCATTACCCAGATTTCCCACACCAAGCTGGAGCTATTTAGTCCCGGGCCAGATCTTCCGCTCATAAACAGTCCTGAGCACTCTTCTGGAGGCAAACAGCTCTGAAGGAAGGTGCTTTCAAATATTCAAATACCCAAAAAGTGATATTGATTGTCACACGGTAGCACCCATTACTTGCCACTTCAATAAATCATTGAGAGTCTTCTCACAAGAAACACCTCAGGAAGCAAGCTTGGAGCCAGAAAACAAGGAAGGACTCTCACAGCCATGACCCCCAGCCCTGTTCTTGCTGTGGGGCATGGAGCAGCTTTGAGCACCAGGAAGGGGAACCCTGGGAGAAAGCGGGGACCCCAATGCTGCCCTGGCACTGGGCAGAGGTGGGGGACAGCGCTGCCCTCATCACTCACTGGGCGCTGTGTTGTAGCCTTTCTCCTTCTTCCCTGCAGACAGAGAGATGCATCAGCACAGGTTCACATCACAGCCAGGCTGAGGGCTCCTGAGGGAGCCTCAAATCCCCCCACAGCCCCCACTGTCCTCCTACACCCCTCCACTTTTACCTGCATGGCGTCTGTAGATGATGAATCCAACGCCAGCCATGATGGCAATGGCCACAACGGCGACAACCACCCCCACCACGTTGGGCACCAGGCTGGACTGTGACTGCTCTGGGGGAAGGCAGGGCTGTCAGCAGGGGAAGGGGCAGCCCAGAGCCCCCCAGCCCCACATCCCCTCACTCACCTCATGAGTAGAGGCTGGGCTGGGGCAGGCTGGCGTGCTCCACGCAGCACTGGTACTTGTCCCCGTGCGGGGCACGTACCTCCGACCGGAGCTGTTGTAGTGCACGAAGATTTCGCCATCCACGTACCCCACTTCAAAGAACCAGGGCTGCTCGGGGCCGGAATCCGTCATCCCTATTTCCAAGTACCGCATGGAGTGGAGCTCTGCGGGGTCGGAGCGCGGCGACCCCCCCTTTTTTATTAATTAGCAAGCTACTGCCTATAAAATAACAACACTACTTATATTAATAACATAACCATTATAACTCAATCAAGACCTCGATTGACAATCCTCTAGAAGTGAAAAAAGAGACAAGTCAAACACAGATAACAACATTACTGTTAAACCTACTAAAAAGAACAAACTCGTTTGCTCTGCAACCTAAGTTTCTGCAACCTGGAAATAAATCCATGAGGGTCCCATTGTGTTCACATGTAACTAGTTAGGAAAAGTCTTCAACTTTCATATACTCTGATATATTGATTTTTAATGGCCACTAACTATTGTGCAACAAATGCTTTTAGGATGCTCATAACCATGCCTTTGAGCTAATAATTGATAATTGAACTTTATGAAGTTGCATGTCAGATAGAACCAGTTTTAGAGGACAAATGTGCTGGAGTATCACTAGGGGCATTATTACTTATTGACCCTTGAGAAACAGCAAACCGTGTTGGTGGTGGCTGCGACAGGCGGTGCCAGCAGGGCCTTCCCTGCTTCAAAGTGCACCTTTCCTCTCTCACCCATCACAGATTCTCTCCTGCATTCAGGGTCTGAAGGATTTCTTCCAGTTGTACACCATATCCGCATGGCCAGTGCGTGATACAGAGCCCAGGTGGAACAGCTGCCTGGAAAACAGAATAAACTATCAAATTTAGTTCTATAAGTATGCACTTTTGTCTCAAGTGATGCATGGTCATATTTTTAAAATCCCAATTAGTTGGGTGTAAGAGACGTATCCATTCTACAATACAGGGTCATCCCTTTGCCTGGGATTCCTTTCCAGGTTTTGTCTTTGCAAATTAAGAAAAGCTAATTAATAGGCTAATAACATCATGAGTGAGCAGTACTAACATACTAAAAGAGCTATTCCCATAGATTACAGCACTGATTACATCAAATCCTTTCTTTAACACACATTTGATCTATGGATAATGCCTAAAATTCTAATTCTTGAGACTGCATTGGTAACACTGAAAATCACACACTATGTCAAACCATTACTAATATTATTTATAACACCGCAAGTTACAAAGCAATTCCACTAGGAAAGAAACACACAAGACAGTTACTATAAAGGCTGGATGCTATTTTCTGCCTTGAGATGAGACCAACAACGTATTCTGGTGGTGTTAGTAACAACCGCACAAGATTAGAAGTGTCTAGTGTCATATGAGTATCCTCAGTGAAAATCCATTGAATGATTTGCTTAGAAGCTTCAGATCGTATCCCATAGTCAGTCACAGTCTTACCAGCCTGCTGTAACAATTTCCAATGATGCACTTCCCACCGAGCAGCTCCCTGCTGATCGTCTATCAGCGGGCAAGCGAGCTGAAACACAGCTTGACATGGTCCCTCCAATATCATGTCTCTAATGACTCCAGACCAACGCAAAGGTGGAGGATCGCTACGTGTGGGGGGGAATCGCATAGACAGGGGCTGTAAAGACATCGGTGAAACGCTCAAAGAGACTGATGCCTCCTTCGTACGCAGTTCTAAGTCCTGCAGCTCCTCAGTTAATGTTTTATTATGTTCCTCCAACGCTTTCTCATTCCCACCATTATCCGAGTCGCTTTCACTCTCAGGAGCTTCTTGCTGCTCTGCACACCCCTCAGCCCCCCCCCACCGCACCTTCCTCACCAGCCAAAACCGGATCTGCCAGAGACGTTGAAGAGGTGGAGGACGGGGGATTATTCGGGGCTTCTGCGGCAGCCCTGACTTGTGAGGCTGATGAGCAAACAGAGTACGAACCTCCTGGTAACAGGGAGTCAAGCTCTGACCTTGACTGAGCACTAGGTCCGGATAGAGCTTGTACCACAGCAGCAGCAATCTGCTGCTCGGCTTGCATATTCTTCAATGTATTTATTTTGTATTCCTTATTTTTGGAGATAACAAAGTCCCACATATGGTCGACTATTTCTCGCTATTCGGCTACAGTGAACATCAGTGCCACCTCCTGAAGATGTCCATTCATATGAGCCCATTTTACCAGCTCGGATATGCATTTAGGAGATACCTGCTCCCCTCTCTTAGAGAGAATACATTTGAGCAGTTCCTCCACAGCTTCCCACAACATCGTGGCTTGCAGAGAACGGGATGGTACCCCGATGAGAGGTGAGTGCCAACCCCCCCCCCAGTTCTTTATTGCCCCCGCACCGCGCTGTTAGAGAGGGGAGGTTCTTTGTTCCTTCTCTCCCTGGGTTTGTTCCCGCTGTCACCGAGTGAGCTCTAGAGAGAACTCCGTGACACAAACTCATTGCAAAGTCTAAGCTAGAAGAAGCGTCACCTCAGTGTATCCCAGAAAAAGAACAGCGTTGAGATTTTAATTGGTTTTGGTTTTTTGTTTTATTGAGGGTGGGTTGTTTTTTGTTGTTTTTTTAGGGTTTTTTTGGGGTTTTTTTGTCTTTTTTTTGGGGGGGGGGTAGGGGGGTGCGAGGGGAAGGGAGAGGGAGGGGACAGTTGTTTGGTTGTTTTTCATATACAATAAAGCTATGCAGTTCCGCTGTCAGTCACCTCAGAGAGTTCCCGAAGGAGCTCAACCACATTCTGCTCAACATCGAGTTGTTCCATTGAGTGGAACAATGGTAGTCTTGCAGATGGAGCAATGCAGGAATTCTGACAGGATCTCCAGGTGTATCCAGTTCATCATCTGAAAGCTCCGCAACCAAATTGGAAGGGACCAGTCCTCTTGTGCCATCTGTCAGCTCTCCCTGAAACCAGCCATTCTCACCCACATCTCCAAAGACATTACGCATTGTCCGGCAGTCAGAGGAAGCTCGTTTTCTGGGTCCTCATTAGGACCCTCAACAGGAATGTAGCTGTGTCGAGCTAAGAATCTTCAAACTGCTGGTGATACCTGTCCTGGAGAATGCAGGATGAAGGACAAAAGCTCTGCTCTCACATTCAGGGCCATCCTCTGACAGAAGGCAGCACTCAGGACTGTTCCCAAGGATCTCTTTCATGGCTTTGAGTTCAAGCTCCAGGTCTTCCAGATGACCTTGAAGACTTCTGGCCTCTTCAATGGCAGAATGGAACGGACTGGAGCTATTATGGAGATTCTTGTTTGACTGGGTCAGAGTCTGTCTCGTTGCCTTCCCTAGCTCCATCTGCTGCTTCTGCTGCTCTCTTTTCCCTCTTGCGCGCTCTGTGAGAATGAGTTTCAGAAAGCACTACTCACTGACAGGAAATAAGGGGAAACTTGAAAGACTTTGCAACCTGAGTCCTGGCAGTGTACTGCCAGCGGCTGATTTGGCCATCCAGGATCCTGGCACCACAAATGCTTCATTGCCAAATGCAGCAATAAGGTGTTCTGGGGAAAGGCCAACTCACAGGTAGTTTTTGAGCACCCATATCACAGTACCAACGGCCAGCACCAGCGCAGGCAGCAGCATCGCTGAGACCGTCACCGGAATGCGGCGCTTCCGCACAGATGTGTGAGCAGCAGCCTCTGTGCTTTTGCCTGTGTTCATCCCTGGAAGAAATGAGACAATGTCCCACGTTACCTTCAGCTGCGCTACAGATAATCTCTCAGTGTGCTTCATGGACCCAAGAGGTCATTTTGTCAGTGGGTGCCTCTGTCTCTGGTGCCGAAGCACCGGAGGACAAGAAGGATTGCTTCCACATCTCGTTGGGTACGAAGAGGCTGCACAGGCACTACCCGTGTCCTCCTCTGGGCCGAGAGCTGGGGCTGTACTCTGGGGTCTGGGCTTGGTCTGTGGGGAGAGCTACAGAGCAGAATCCCTCATGCTTTTCCCGGCATGCGTGTCCTGAGCTCTCCTGTGGGACGCCCCCCAGGCTGAAGGTCAGGCTTCAGCCAGCACAGGGCACAGCCAGAGCCAGCCCAGGGGAGAAACACTCCTGCTTCTTTTACATGTGCTCTATGCTCACACGCTCAGGTCTGGCTGCTGACCTGGTGTGCAAGAGCTGGCAGCAAGAGCCTGCAGGCACGCAGTGACTCTGGTTTGTGACACCGTATGATCATGGGACAGAAATTACCTGGCATGCTGGTTGGTGCTGCCTGCATTCCTCTGTCCGGGATGGGCAGTGTGGGATATCCACCTTCCTGGAGTGCATCTGGGACCGACAGTGTGGGATATCCACCTTCCTGGAGTGCATCCCGCTCACTTTGTTGGTCCATTCCTTTAGAAAGAAAGCAGGGCAGTAGGAGTGGGATGTCACGTGCCCTCATCAAAAACTGAGCTTCTCCAATCCCGAGCTCAGGTAAAGTCCAGGCCCCCCACCCCCAAGTACACTGTGAGCCCCTCTGTTACCCAAAGGCATTTGGGCCCTCCCAGCTATTGGACAATGCTGACTCCCTCACACCTCTTGAGGAATCAGCTCCTGTGCAAGGCCCTCACATTCTGTGCTGTCACCAGCCCATCACAGCCAGGTAGCTGCAGGCTGAAATCCAAGCTCTAACACACAGTCCAAGCCTTCAGAATTAGCATCTCCACCTCATTTCCAGCATTAGCAAAGGCAGCCAACCCTGCTCGGGATGCTCCTCCTGCCTTGAACTTGCTCAGCTGCACGGAGAGCTTTGGATGAACAGAAGCACAGCACTTGCCACTTGCTGCCATCTGGGTGCCAACGACTGCACAAAGCAGCTCTGACAAGTAATGGTTGTGCTGGGGGAGCAGCTGCCTCTGGGTCTTGGCTGGATGCACACCATCTGGCAGCAGACCAGCTCTGGTGCTTGACAGCACCTGCAAGGTGATACATGGAACACGGCTGCAGCACGGCTCTGACCCATTCCTTCCTGCTGTGCAGGCTACAGCCTGCCCACACCTGCATATCACACCTCAGCTTCCCAGGTCCCACAGTGAACAGACTGAAGTATACCCACCACGCTCTGCCTTCTCCATTTCCTTCAGCAGTCGCTTCAGGAGACGGGATGAGCCCTGAGAGTATTTTCCTCGTTTGTATTCATCCTCTTCTCTTTCCGGACCTTAACAGAATGTATGAAGTTAAATATCACGTGCATGAAGTTTTGAAGATCAGCGGCGAGTCAGCCAAGTCAGTGAAGACAGAGTACTCACTGCTGGGATTCCAGCTGGGCTCCAGCACAGGAGGAAACCAATGACCGGGCAGGGCCCACACTGGGGGCATTTCTGCAACCAAAGACCCATGAAAAGTTTCAGTCACACACTACAGCATCAACTGAGTAGCAGAGCGTACAGGGGACTGTGCCATGAAATGGCACTGAAACAGGCAGCAAAAGCTCTCTAAAGAATTTCAAAGCTATGACGTACCTGCGCGATCCAACAGAGTTTCAGTTCCAGATCTCAGAGAGGAAGCTGGATCAACTCCTCTAGTCAAATCTGCAAATGAACACAGGACAAAGCAACTGCTACTGAGCATCCCTTCAGCCACAAGGTCGCAGGATGCAATTAAAGCCAGGGATTCCTTCACAACACTATTCTCTCCCTTCCGCACAGGGAAACAAGGGGCCTGGGAGAGCAGGAAGGATGCAGATAAGGAGTGAGACCTCACGGAAGTCATCAGGCAAGGAGGAGAATAGATGTTGTAAATACCAGAAGAGGAGTTGCATCCCCCTGATAAGAACAAGAGGGGGTCTGCATGCTAAACAACTATTGAATATGTATCAGAATTCCGAGAAATCATTGACTATGTATGAGATGTACCTATATCTGTGTCACGATTTTACAAGTCCATGTGCAAGTTTGGTGGAGCTATCCCCCTTGCACCCAGCACTGGAATAAACATACCTGCTTTATAACCCATCTATGTGTTATAGAGTTTGATTCCGCAAGTCACTTACACCCCATATTTTCCCTAACAGCCACACTGGGTTATCTGGATTCGTTACATTTATCCATTGTTGCTGGCAGATGTTTCTCTCTCTCTCTGTCTTTAATCCCCACACAGCCCATCTTCCCAACTGTGGGTTTCGGTTAGGAGGTATGCACCCATAGGGTCCATGCCCTACTTGTAGATATTTATCCTGCCCAGCCCCAGGTGCCCAATTTGAGGCAATAGTTGCACATCCCTAATAGGCACAGTAATATGAGCCTGGGTGGTTACAGTATCCCCTCCCTAGGTTTGAGCTTAGGCAAAAATAGTAACCCTTTTGGTTTAGACTGGGCTGTATAGGTACCAGGTCACACAGGGATGTAAGGAAGCTTGGTGTGGGTGGCGTTGTGCTGCTATACAAAATGTGATCACTGTGAGAATCCCCAAGTACCAATGGATACCCCTAAGGCCCATCTTTCCCCACAATTCACTCCTCTGCCTCACTCGTCAACTGGGTTGCAACCAGCTACGAGGGGTTTTTTTAGTTCTTCTCAGCAGCAGTAGTGTTCTTCAGGGGAAGCCTTTACCTGGAATACCCATTGGGCTTGTCGCATTGTGAGTTTCAGGTCGTCACTCCCGGGAGCTA
>NC_140688.1:3385000-3452500 GCF_054131305.1 Coturnix japonica | reverse complement strand
TTATGGGGTTATAGGGGTATGGGGTTATTGGGGTTTGGGGTTGTGGGGTTATGGGGGTTATAAGGGGTTATGGGCTATAGGGGTTATGGAGTTGGCCCCCACATATTGTACTGTGTGTGTCGGGGCAGTTGTGGTGGTGATGATGTTAATTAAGGCCGTAATTACTAATTACTATTACTAATAACGCACTCTGTGTCATCCCCAGGCTGTGCTGAGCGCAATGTGGGACAGAAGGCAGCAGCTGGGCACCAACTGTGCACCATCATTAGTGCACTATCACTTGTGCACCATCATTTGTACACCATCAGCTTTGCACCACCGCTCGTGCACCATCATCTTTACACCATCACTTTACACCTTCAGTTGTGCACCATCACTTGTGCACCATCAGCTTTACACCCCCACTTTACACCCCCACTCTGCACCAGGAGCAGAGCTCAGCAGCCGTTCCCTGTTGTGTTGTTGTGTTATTGTGTAGTTGTGTTGTTCCAGCCCTGCTCACACTCGTGTGTTTATTGCACCATTATGGGCTTTTTTCCCCCAATAAAGCCCCACTCACAGCTGCAGCTTCATCCTGGCTCGTCCCCCTCCATCTTCCTCCTCCTCCTCCTGCTGTTGTTCACCCCCCGGCTCCGCTCACGACGCAGCTGCAGCAGCGACTCCAGGGCACGATGGGCGCTCATCACACGGCGGCTGTAGGATAATGGGACCCCATAGGGGATAATGAGACCCCATAGAGACCAATGAGACCCCATAGGGAACAATGAGACCCCACAGAGACCAATGAGACCCCATAGGGGGCAATGAGAGTCCCCATAAGGGACAGTGAGACCCCATAGGGGATAGTGAGACCCCTATAGGGCACGATGGGCGCTCATCACACGGCGGCTGCAGGGACAATGAGACCCCATAGGGGACAGTGAGACCCCATAGAGACCAATGAGACCCCATAGGGGATAATGATAGCCCATAGGGGATAGTGAGATCCCACAGGGGACAGTGAGACCACACAGGGGACAGTGAGACCCCATAAGTGCCAATGGGATCCTAACCCTAACCCCCCCCCCAGCACTCACTTGAGGTTGGACAGCTCGAGGATCAGCCCCCCCAGCACCGCAGACGCATCCTCACGTGGTGCCACCTCATTCCTGGGGGTCAAAGGGGGTGAAAATAGCACCAATCCGGGGCTTTTTAAGCCCAAAATGAGCTCTGGGTTCTGGTGGGGGGAGGGGGGTCCAACCTGGGGGTGCAGCTGGGTGAGGCCGGGTCCCCATCGGCGTCCACAGGGCACAGAGGGGCTGCAGGCTGGGAGGGGGTGGGGGGCTGGGGGGGAAATGGGGTGAAATGGGGGCAACTGGGGCAACAGGGGATGAACTGGGGGGAACTGGGATGAACTGGGGTGAATGAGGGTGAATGGGGGGGGATTGGGGGATATGAGAGTGACTTGGGGGGGGACTGGGGTGATGTGGGGTGAATTGGGGTGAATGGGGGAGAATTGGGGGGGTCTGAGAGTGACGGGGGGGAACTGGGATGAACTGGGGTGAATGGGGACAAATTGGGGGGGATTGGGGGAACTGAGGGTGACTTGGGGGGGGACTGGGGTGAACTGGGGTGAATTGGGGGGGATCGGGGGGATCTAAGAGTGACTTGGGGGGGAATTGGTGTGACTTGGGATGATTTGGGGGTGAATGGGGGGGAACTGGGGTGAACTGGGGCACCAAGGGCTGAACTGGGGGGAACTGGGATGAAATGGGGTGAACTGGGGGGATCTGAGGGTGACTTGGGGGGGAACTGAGATGATTTGGGGTGAATGGGGGCAAATTGAGGGGGACTGGGGGATATGAGAGTGACCTGAGGGGGGAATGGGATGAATTTGGGTGATTTGGGGGTGAATGGCGGAGAACTGGGGTTAACTGGGGTAAGTTGGAGTGATTTGGGGTGAACCGGGGTAAATTGGGGCAATCTAGAGTGGAATGGGGGGTAAACTGGGGTGAACTGGAGCTCTATGGGGTGAAGTGGGACAATGTGGGGTGCAGTGGGGTGCTATGGGGCTGTTCCCTATGGGTTCTCATAGTACTCTGGCATTACCTGCAGCAGCTCGGTGTCCCCCCCTGGCACCCCACTGTGCTCCGGTGCTGAGATGTGGGGCAGCCCCACAGTGCCAGCCCCATAGCGCTCCTCATGCTCTGCCCCACAAGTGGGCTCCACTTTGGCTGCCCACTCCCCCTCCAATGGCTCTTTGGTGGCCTCAATGCATTCTGTGCCCCCATCGGTGTCACTATGGGGCTGTGGGGTGCTATGGGGCTGTAGGTCCCCCATATCAGGGCTGTTCTGGTCCTCCTGCTGCTCGCAGCCATCCATCCCATCCTGGAACAAACCCCCCCATAACCTGTGTGCTCCCTGCCCCATAGCCATGGGGAGCTGTGGGGTGATGCTGGGGGGGCAGAGGCCCTGTCCTACCTGTGCCAATGGGGCCGCTGTGGGGCTGAGCTCCTCCATCACGCTGAGCTGTGGGGTGGCTGCTGGGCCTCCGTTATCAGAGCGGCTGGGAACCAAACAGACCCCAAACCCCATCAGCTGGGGGGCACCAGGACCCATTGCTGGCCCCAGGCCCCATTCCTACCCCCAAGCCCCATTTCTGCCCCCATTTCCACCTCCAGCCCCCCCTCTGCCCCCACCCTCCCATTTCCCCCCATTACCTCTCTGTTCCATCTCCATGCACTGAGTCCATCCCTCCGCCATTGTCCAGAGCGTCGCCTCCAATCATGGCCCCCATACTGATGTCCTCCATATTGGTGTCCCCCCCATTTATGTCTCCCCCATTGCTGTCCCCCATATTGCTGTCTCCCCCCTTGGTGTCCCACATATTAGTGTCCCCTCCACTTACATACCCCTCATTGCTGCCCCCTCTATTGGTGTCCCCCCCATTTCTGTCCCTCTCCTTGATGTCCCCTCCATTGATGTCCCCCTCATTGGTGTCCCCCATATTGCTGCCCCCTCCATTGGTTTCCTCTTCCTCGGTGCCCCCCATATTAGTATCCCCCCCCTTGGTGTCCCCTCTATTGATGTCCTCCCCCTTGGTATCCACTCCATTAGTGTCTGCCATATTGGTGTCCACCATACTGGTGTCCCCTCCCTTGCTGTCCCTCCCCTTGGTGTCCCTGTCCCCTCCATTTTTGTCCCCTCCATTGGTGTCCACCATATTGGTGTCCGCCATATTGGTGTTTGCCATATTGGTGTCCCCCCCCTTGGTGTCCCCTCTATTGTTGTCCTCCCCATTGGTGCCCCATCCAATCATGTCCCCCCCCTTGCTGTCCGCCATATTGGTGTCCCCTCTATTAGTGTACCCTCCACTGATGTCCCCCCCCTTGCTGTCCCCCATATTAGTGTCCCCCCCATTAGTGTCCTCCATATTGCTGTCCACCATATTGCTGCCCACCATATTGCTGTCCCCCATATTGGTGTCCCCTCTATTAGTGTCCCCTCCATTTGTGCCCCCTCCATTGATGTCCCCCCCCTTGCTGTCCACCATATTGTTGTCCCCACTATAGTCGTCCCCCCCCTTGTTGTCTCCCCTCAGTCCTGCCCTGACTTTGACATTGGGGCCATCATGGGGGTCAACACCTGCAAGAGGAACAGCAGCTGCTTGGACGCCATTTTGTGGCCATTTTGAGGCCCTTTGGAAACCATTTTGTGAGCATTTGGTGGCCATTTTGAGGCCATTTTGCGGCTGCTTGGAGGCCATTTGGTGGCCATTTTGAGACCGCTTGGAGGCACATTGGAGAACATTTTGAGACCATTTTAAGCCCATTTTTTGGCCATTTTGAGGCCATTTTAAGTCATTACCTGTCACCTGGCTGCTCCTCCTTTTGCCCATGGCGCCGCTCACCTGAGGGGAACACACGCCCATTGAGCATTATTTCCTCACTATTTCCCCTCAAATCCCCCCTGACCGCCCGGTCTCTCTCACTCCACGTCCCAGAATAACACCGTTATCCCGCTATAACGAGGCCCAATGGCGCCCATCCCGCCCCAAGGCCCTTCCCGGCCCCGCCGCCATTTTGCTTCACTTCAGCTCCCGCCCGACGCCTTCCCGCCTTTTTCACACCGCGCGCTCTGCGCCTGCGCCGCGCGGGGGACGCTGGGAGTTGCAGTCCCCGGGGAGACGTAACGCGGCGCAGCGCGGGGGACACTGGGAGTTGCAGTTCGCGGCGCGCCGTAAAGCGCAGCGGGGTGCGGCGCTTTTGCGACAGCGTCGCCGTAAAGTGCGGAGGTGTTGGCAGCCCCGTAGGAGGAAGCGGTGAGTGGGGACGGACCGGGACCGGGGGGGTCCGATGGGGGGGGGATCGAACCGCGGGGTCCAATAGGGGGGGGATAGACCGGGGGGGTCCAATGGGGGGGATCTAATGGGGTGGGGGTCCGATGGGGGGGGTTCAGTGGGGGAGGGGGGGGTACAACGGGGGGATCCAATGGAGGGCGGGGGATTCAATGGGGGGGGGATACAATGGGGGGGATCTAATGTGGGGGGGGGGGTCCGATGGGGGGTGTACAACCGGGGGGGTCTGTGCTCTGTCACAGGCATACAAGCCTGTTGGAAGGAGTGCATTGAGGCTGCAGCGCCCAGATGATAAACCTGAGTTTGCTGTCACCAGCAACCAAGCTTACGGTTAATTTCTGAAACAAGATTAGTGATAGTATTTCCACGCAGCTGGCACAGAAGCTTCTTGGATTACAGTGCTGACAACACACATTCACCAGAGCCAGCAATGACAAAAAAATTCCCCACTCCCACCAGACCTTGA
Source organism: Coturnix japonica (assembly GCF_054131305.1). Lineage (NCBI taxonomy): Eukaryota > Metazoa > Chordata > Aves > Galliformes > Phasianidae > Coturnix > Coturnix japonica. The sequence goes on along the minus strand of NC_140688.1, from coordinate 3,447,698 downwards.
AGGACAGAGACCAATTTAGGTTTCTTCACTCTCACGAAGGGGAGTAAGTAAGAAGTTTCACTCAGTAATTCAACCTTACAGAGGCTACTTAGTAATTCTGTGAATTTAAGGAATTATAAAATGATGGATAAAAATCAGAAGTATTTTGTACTTAAATATATGTATACATTATACAGTTATTCTAATGCGACATCAAATGATTACCATTTTGCCCACAGATGTGAGAACTGTTAAGAGAAAATATACTTGCTTTTAACCACTGTAGATCACCCATGGCACATACCTAAGGACAACATAACAGCTGAAAGCAGTAACTGGGAGAAACACTATACAAAGTATACAGATTGGGCTGCACGTGCGTCAAGTGATTTATTAACACAACGAGGTTGGGGGGGAAGAAGAATTAAGTTTGATACCTGTTGTCTTCATTTCTCCTCTTCAATAACAGCTTTGGCTTCTGCCTCTTTTATCTGTCCAGACATACAAAGTGATAAGTAACTGTTGTAAAAGCAGGTAAAACTATTATCCTACAGAGCCATAATTTATAGAACAGTTCTCAGAAAAGCGAGCAAAACCTTCACTAAGTGAGCTGTGAGCTTACTCAGATTCTAAAACATTCTGTGAAAAACCTCTATCAATTCATGTTTGAAAAACACGGAACATAAGAGACGCTACCATGTTATAAAACTAAACTTCTGACTAACTGGAAAATTCAACTGACAAATATAAAACCTGGGGAAAATATAAATATATATATTCATTAATACCAGGGAAAAATTCCTTAATAAAGTCACTCTAAGCTTTCAGTAACTCAGTCCTCAATTCAGCACACTGTACACTGATGGGTAAATCCTTATATATGTATGTAATTTACACTCACACACTTCATTCCAAGTAGTTAAATATGCCCTGACTGCTAGAGCAAAAGGAAATCTCCACTTTTGTACCAAATGACATATTGGATAATGCATACTCATATTGTTCTACTGCTCTTGTTGTAATGGAAACTGTCAATGCAATTACATTTGCTTCACCATCAGAAAGTTTTATGAAAAATAAAACCTGGAACTGCAACTGATCACTCTACAGAACTGTTACATAGCATTCAAGACAGCAAATTAAATGCCAGAAACTTAAAGGAAAAAGAATGGCACAGAAAATATTAAAACATAAACATACAATGCATCTGAATCACAGTTCCTGCATTATTTTCATCCTACAATAACTAAAGAATGCAACGCCTAACATACATAAAGAACAATGGGATGGACTGGGTCCTGAATCACAGAATGGCCTGGGTTGAAAAGGACCACAATAACCATGGAGTTTCAACCCCACTGCTGTATGCAGGGTCGCCAACCACCAGACCAGGCTGCCCAGAGCCACATCCAGCCTGGCCTTGAATGCCTCCAGGAATGGAACAAACACAACCTCTCTGGGCAACCTGTTCCAGCACATCAGCACCCTCTGTGTAAAAAACTTCCTTCTAATATCTATCCTAACCCCCCCCTTCTTGTGCTGGTGGCCCCAGGCCTGGATGCAGTACTCCAGATGGGGCCTCACAAGAGCCAAGTAGAGGGCATCTCGCTCTCCTTGCTGGCCACCCCTTTTTAAATGCAGCCCAGTACACAGTTGGCCTTCTGTGCTGCAAGCACACACTGCTGGCTCATGTCCAGCTTCTCGTTCACCAGGACCCCCAAGTCCCTCTCCACAGGTCATCTCTCAAAGAGATCTTCCCCCAGTTTGTACAAATATCTGGGATCGCCCCAACCCGAGTGCAGCACCCTGTACTTGGCCTTATTGAACCTCATTAGGTTTCCATGGGCCCACTTCTCCAGCCTGTCCAGGTCCCTCTGGATGGCTTCCCTTCCTTCCAATGTATCGACAGCACCACTCAGTTTGGTGACATCTGCAAACTTGCTGAGGGTGCACTCGATGCCACTGTCTGTCATTGATGAAGATGTTGAAGAGCACCTGTCTCAAGACCAACCCCTAAGGGACACCACTTGCGACCAGCCTCCACCCAGACACAGAACCGTTGATCATAACCTTTTGGCTGCATCCAGCCAACCGATTCCTAATCCACTGAACAGCCTATGTACCTGCAGAAGCCCTTCTTGTTATCTTTCACTCCCCTTGCCAAGTTCAGCTCCATCTGTGCCTTGACTTTCCTAATCCTGTCTCTTCACACATGGACAACAGCTCTGTATTCCTCCCAGGCTATACAACACTGCTTCCACTTTCTGAACATTTCCCTCTTTTCCCTCAAGTTTAAGCTGCAGGTCCTTGCACATCCATGATAGCTGCCTGCCTTCCCTGCTTGACTTCTGCAGGGGGATGGAGAGCCGCTGTGCTTTCAGAAGGGTGTCCTTAAAGAGCTGCCAGCTCTGTTCTATACCCCTGCCCTTAAAGTCGGTTTCCCAGGGGAAGCTGCTAAGAGATGTTTAACTTGGATTCATCAGGTAAAGCAGGTGATTGACAGGACACAAAATCCTGAAGACAGTGAAAGTGCCAAATAGTATTTTTCATTACACAAAAAGGCATATAGATGCAGCAAAGCCATCAAACATTAAGACACCAGCTCTATCTCTGAAATTCCCTCAGTCAGGCATCACTACAGTGACAGCAGTACCAGTGTGCTGGGTCAGTGTATGCGTATCTGCTGCTTGTACATGTTTCTTGGACCTCCAACTCTGCAGCCACTTAACACTACCTTAGTAAAATTAGATCTCAGAGTAATAGAATGCCCTAAGATGTAATGATACAATTGACAACTTGAAGTTAAAAACCATCTTGATCTCAATAATCAGTCTATATATGTACATATATATATTTATGTATCACATTTGGCACAGTAAAAATGGTAATTAACTAAGTAAGGTATGCACAGATGGAATTTGTTCCTACAAACTTAAGAGCTGTTGAAGACTAAGCAGAAGGCACACCAGCTCGTGCTTAAGAACACCGCAGCTCAAAGAGCGTGCTCTGTGCAAGCAGTTACATTTGTGGATTTTCAGATTATTATTTTTTTTTTAAATTGTTAAACCATATATGAAATATCACTAACAATTTCATTTCACCTAGATAATGTCAGAGTGTCTCATCAGAAAAACACACAAAGGTCTTTTTAGTCATGAATACCTGAAATAGGAAAGTTTGGTTTGCAAAAACTGCAGCCCTATCCCTGCTGGTATTTCACTGCCATCTAATGGCAGAACATCAGTTCCAAAAGAGAAATCGGCCAGTGAACACAGAATGTAGCTTCTTTTGTACGCTGCTGTTGTCGTATTTGTGTAAGATTCCTGCACACGTTTGTGCGGAACTTCCTATGCTCACAGGAACCTGTAGTCATTTGCTTGATGCATTAGATTATTTTCCCAGTTGAATTCAATGGTACAGATAAAAAATAGGAAATATTATCTGCTGAAGTGAAACTGCAGCTGATGCTGCACCCCACTGAAATGTGCTCCTTTGTTGATGCAGACTTCTATGAATTCACCCCCCTTCAATGCACTCCATGCCCAATAAACTCACTTCCACACTTCACTAGAATGATTTGTTACTGCTGGTTTTTCTAGAAGTATATTCCAAGAGTCTTGGTGTTCAAGCTGATTGCAAAGGTGTAGAATTTGATTTACAGAGTACGTCTTAGAACTTGCCTGACAATCCTGAAATTCTGAGCAGAAACAGACAGATGTAGCTTTTACAGAATGAGGTTTTGGGTTGAATATTTAAATTATATATATCAGTATATTACATATACTACTAAGTTGATAAAAGTTAACCAGCTCATGCACCACTTCCTCATGTTTCCATAAAAGGCCTAGAAAAACAATGTGGATATTCTGTCTCTTTAGGTGAGATTATGCAGCAGTTTCTTTACTTCAAACAAAATTATTGGAGAGCATCCATGTTTACAATGGGCTGAAAAGCACATGCAGTTGCTGAAAGCTCTCTGTAATTGTGGCAGTCACCTAATACTGTGTGACAGGAACACACAAGATAACACTTTGCTAACCTTCAAAGTAAAAGTAAGGCCTAAATGAAGTGCTTCTATAGCTCTCACTAGCAGTAATGATTTTATTATCATTGATTAGCACTTCTTGGCTGAAGAGGAAATCTCCAGTTCCAATGTACATTAAAAATAAAGAGGTAATAGAGCATTACCTTAAAACAGTGTTTCATCAAGTGAGTTGACACTATCTACAAGTAGTGCAATTCTCAGCAATAAGCCAGATTCAATAGTCCAAAAATTAAATGTGCAATTAAACTGTACGCTGAGTTACACTGCATTTCTTGCTATTACTGTCTTGAAAAAATAACGATCTGCCTGTTTTTTCCAACTTTTCTCAAGGCAATGAAGATAACATAACTAAAATGGATACACCACCTCAGACGCCTTCCGTTTCATTTCCTTGCATAACGCATCACACTCCAGTGAAACTTGGCCTTCTTGTATCTTGCTGCACTGTACTTCCTGTTAAGTATAAATTGAATTGTTTGTAATTCATTTCCCTATATAAAAATTTAATTATAACGTTCATTTTGTTGGGAAAATTGTAAAACAATTTTATTCGGTATATTTACAGAATGAAGCTAATAAATAAATATTATTTGAAACTGTAACTGTATTCAAGCATCCTTTTCTATTTTCCTTCTTTCTGATAAGCTAAACTGAATCAAGAATAAATCAAGTGGTTCAGTTTAATTTTTCTTGTCTTTTTTTTTTCACTTATTTATTTAAGACAAAGCAATATAACCTTGTGAACTGTTACAAAAGATACCATGCAAAGTAGCTAATAAGTAACTCTTCTGAAACTTCGTATCAATTCTCTAAACTGGCTGAAACTACAGGGCAAGGTCTGGTCATGGGAAGATCTCCCCTACTTCCTTCTCCTTCCTCCCCCTTACATTGAAGGCCAAAACAAACAAACAAACAAACAAACAACAACAACAACAGAAAAAAAAAAAACCAAAAAAAACCACCAACAAAACCAAAACAGAATACCAGCACAGAGAGAAAGTTATAATCTTATAATCTATACTACTAGCCTATGAAGAATTTTGTCAGGAAAGCACAGTAACATAGCCAGAAGCTATTCTGGTTTTCATGCTTTCTGACAATATGCAGAACAATTTTCATAGCATACAGCAAAATCCAAAAACTAACTTCTTCAGAGCAATTCCAGCACGCTAAGATAAACCACCTGCCTAGATGGTAAAGAATATGGTCCACTACAAGTTGTGGGTTACAAATTCAAGTGGTTTATACGACCTTGCATGTTTACATGCATAGCCTCATGATGCAACATTTAACTTCAACACCAGAAAAGGAAGAAAAAATCCTCCTGTTTTGCACTCAAATTATGAGCTCCTACATTTGATATTAATTGTGATGGTTCAGATGAGGCATATTTACAGAGCAGCTTGGAATACGTGTCCTGTCAACTCCCAACCTCACCAGTTGTATACACAGACAGAAGACTGGTAGAGGAGAATTCAACTGCAAATATTAGGTACTCAATTCTGTTTCTCCTTATCTTCAAGATCACAGGCTGCAGGCACAAAAGACTAAATATACAGGTACACTATCCTATCCAAGCTAAGAAAGAAGTACACTATCTGCTGTAAGTATGCAGCTCCAAGCAAATATGCATAAGGACCTTCTGGAATCAAAGATATCCTAATTACAATCTCAGACAAGGGCAGATGCATAAAGCAAACGTTAAAAGACATAATCTTTCACACTACAGAAACGAGTCATATTTCTGCAGTCAGATTAGCTGCAACTAATACACAGTCCAATTATCAGTGGCTTATTGGTTCTACCATCATTTACCCTCTACACTGTAGCTCTCTGTACAAAAGAGAGCATGGATTTGGGGCTTGACCTGGAAACAGTGAGATGATATTTAAGGTGGGGATAGTGTTTTCTTCTCTTTCTGAAGGGAAACACCATTTCACTAGGAATCAGAAGGATCACTTTGTGGCTATTTAAATAAGTGGGCTGTCATCATATAAGAATTAATTTTTATTAATTATATAATTAACTCATAACAACCTTTCCACCTTATTAAAATCAAATTTACAAGATTGAGGGGGGGAAAAAAAGTAACCGTCATCATATTTAAGGACCATAAAACTTTCAGAATAGCAGATCTGGAATGTTCCATTTCAGGCCACTGTAAAAGTGAAAAGTGAGCATCCTAAACATTAATTTCATTGCTTCTTGCTACCACATTTCAGTTGGACATCCACATAATCACTGAAGACATCCCAGCACTCTGGGACAATAAAATCTGAACTGGTCTGAAATAGCTATACAGCGTCAGAACTCAGCAGAAGATGATGACACATTTCAGTTTTCCAAAAACAGTATGAAAATTAGGGACAGCAACAACTAGATGTAACAGAGCTATCATGGAAATACCCATCTTCCTTATTCAATTAAGTCTGGCGTAAGAAACAAGACCTCAAAGATCATCAAGTCCAACTGTAAACCTATATCTTAAGGAACAAGAAGCAGAAGTATACACGCAACCAATGATATTATTGATTTTACTGAACACAGTAAAGATAAACTGAAATTAGTAAGAGCACTTAGTCACAACAAAATAATTTATCCTCAGCAGAAGTCAACATTTCAACTTACAAATAAAGAAAAGCTAGTTATTTATAAGCAGAGACTGCTCAATTTGAAGCACGTACTCTGGGCATTACCATCCTTTCATGCGCCCTGCAAGATCTGAGAATTCTGAAGACATTTCTTGGAGAAGCTAAGAACTCTGGGGAAACTGCATCTGTGTGGAAAGCTCAGAAGTTAACCGGGTCTTGAAAATAATTTAAGCATGCTTTGTTCAAGCCAGATAGTGAATTTTTCATTAAGTTAACACTTGTCAAGAGGTCACAGCAGCCTCTGGTTTTCCCCTCATCATACTTGATAGCTATAAGCTTTGTCCTTTATCTCTGCTGAAAGCTAAGGATGCTGATGCCTCTGTTTGCTTTAAGGGCCTCAGACAACCATCAATTAGGAATTCAAAACATCTGTGACTGTTCCAATTTATGTAATTATAAACTTCTCAGTTCCTAATGAGGAAAATGTGCTTTGACTTCTTAAATCACTCCAGATCATCTGATTATTTTCCTAATGGAACTACAAAAATTGAAGTGTGCTTGAAGAGAAAGGTATTGCAAATCTGGGAGCTAACATTTTCTACAATGAATTTTATGTTCCTTAGTGAATATTTTGATTGTTCCACCCAGACTTTCAGCTGCTGTTGCTGCTCTGCTCAAGTAACTGATTCTATTCCAGTCTTGACCAGAGACAATCCATGTACACAAGCCTAGGAACATACAAAGAAAATGTGTCACTCTCAGAACTGCAACTTCAAAACTTACCTTTTTCAGTCGCTTACAAGGACACTTGAGTTTAACCTTCTGGCTGCAGTTCAGAGGACAATCACCTGAATGGCAAATCTCTTCACACCGGTGACCACAAGGCAACTACAAGCAAAACAAGAAATACCCCACCAATGAATAACTGAAATTGCATGCAGTCTATGAACTAGTTTTATTTCAGACACAGCAGCTAAACAGAAAACTCATTCAGCTCATCAGGTTTGTCTTCCTACCTGCAAAACTGGAAAGAAAAAGGTCAACTTATTTCACTAGTTACTCAGAGTTTTTTGGTTCACATAGAATTATTTATCTTTTACTGGGAACGCCTGATCAAAAAACAATTTTTTCTTTCAAATGTTACAGGAACAGTCATCTCCACAATGATTCATATATCGACTGCCCTAACTACCTGTATGATGGAGGAATAGAAGTAGATGAAGTAAGAAGGAACTGAAAACTGAAATGAAGTGTGATGTGACCCAGCCTGACCCACAAATTGCTAACAAGAGGGTAGAATTAGAAGCAAAAATACCACAAAACTAGGTTTTATGTGCAAGAACCTTGCAAACTATGCAGGAGTCAAATACAGGCCACCAATATTCTTACACCTGAATTAATTTCACTAAATCCTAAATTTCTGCATTTGGTAAATTATCCTGTTTTTGACATCTGACAAATAGCATTTCCTTTTTTTAAACTATCAGTGAAAATTTTAACACTTATAATGAAACTATTATTATTCCTTACTGTATATTATTATTCATTACTGGGATAATTTAAATATGCTGCTGCCTTTTAGGGATGTAACAGTGTTTCCAGAACAACATTAGAGATTAAAAAAATAATTCACAAGAATAAAAACAAGTTTTCTTCCACAGCGTGTTGGGAGCTCAACTGACCTTGCTCAGGTCCCAAACAAAATCTTCATAACGATGATTTTTCATTTTCAATTACATAAATCAATACTGTCCAATACTGTTTATAAACAAAGGCAATAACTCATGTAAGATACCCAACTGATTCATTTATAAAGGTAGGTTTAAACAATATCACTCCCTGTACAGAAAGAGTTGGGGGAAAACACACTGACAAATGACCACAGAGTCTCTTCCAGGATCCCACCTTAAGAGGCAAGAGCTTTTCCATTCATTTACATTTATTTTATCCAGCCATTAGTTCTTATCCACAGACTGAAAAACTTCTCTACTGTCCTTTCATAACAGGCTCTTTATTCCCATAATATTCCCTTCATTGAATTCCAAGCAGCTTCAATCAATGTTTCTTGAATATAGTAGCCAGAACTGCAAGTAATATTCCAGCTGGAAGAACATTGTACAATGCCTTAATTGCAGCTTATTCTCCACAGAATATCTTTCCCTATACATCTTCCACTCTCATGTTCACTTCTCTCCAGTTATTCATGCTGCAACGATAAGGATTTCTACTGTCTCCCAGGAGGGTTGTTATTGGCCTTGACATGCCCAGTCTCACTGGTTTTTCTGTATCTGTACCATGTCCCAAACGCATGTGTTCTGCTGCACATGCGTTTCCTCAGTTGTCACCTACTGACAACACACCACAAATTCTCATAAGAAAATCCCAATGAGTTTTTCGTGCCAAGGTCATTACTGCAAACAGTGCAAGACTAGCCCTCAATTTGAGCCCTTGGAAAATCCCCTTATTGCCAACATTTCTCGTTCCAATCACTCCTGCAGGAATTTTTGTTGTTGCTTATGGCTTTTGAGGTGGTTGCCCTAAATAAAAAAAAGAACCACAAGCAGTTGTTTCCTTCAGTAAACACCAACTCTCGCAACGATCATCTCTTTTACATGAATTAGCTGTTTACTGTCTGGCACAGCCTCAAGAGCACAAGTGAAGTATGACATATGGGACTACATCTCTTCTCTTTGTCTGGAGGAAAAAAGGAATTGGTCGTTCTATCAAAGAAGGAATTCAGTTTTGTCTGGCACAACTGATCACCTGCAAATCTACTTGAACTCTGCCTCATTGTTAAAAGATGGGTTAGATGCTCATGATTAAGCCTTGCACATGCTGAAGTCAGGCATGCTTCCATTAATAATGTCAAAGCCTGAACAGTTACATACCACCAGAGCACAGCACAGGAATATACTTAATGCAATACCAAAAATCGTATTTGCTTATTGAGTTCATACACAGCTCACATTCAGTGGGATGCAGGACAAGAATGAAGCTGACAGTTTCAGCTGCTTCTCAACCCCTCCAGTGCAAATACAACATAAACTCATGGGAAGCAGTTCTATGAGTGGCAAAACAACAGCCCCAAGAGCTAAGAGAACAGAAGCAATCCAACCAGTTCTGCCAGATAAGTGCTGTAGTGGGAAGGGAGGTGGTTTTGTGCAGCGACTCGGCACGGACTCAGATGTGAACGATCCAAATCGTTTATTACAAGTTCTCACATCCCTTATATACCTTCACAAGTTGTTATTTTCTAACTTTCCCATCCGCCCTTACAACTTTCCCAAACATCTTACATGTCAACAAAGCATTCTACAAAACACTTTTCAACTGTCCACGCAGGCACATAACCAATCAGAGCTGTGAGACTCTTCTTCTCCTTGCAGAGGTGTCCTTGGTTCTCATGCTGTTTATCTTGCTCCACAGCTGCTGCTCTGAACAGCTTTTCTTGTATTCCCACAGGAGGGGGCGTGGGCAAAGCTGTGGGTGAGTCAGTGATGTATGGGTGCATCTGTTGTGGGGTGGTGCTGAATGGGGTGGAAGCTGTGCTGACCTCACCCCCCCACAGCTGTGCATTTGTCACCTACAAGAAGATGGAATCAGCTGACCAGGCTCTGGGGATCCCTGGGTGAGCTGGGGGGCACTGGGGGGGCACAGGGACGGTGTGGGGGTGCCAGCAGTGCTGAGTCCCTGCCCCCATCCTGTGCCCCAACAGCCGTAAAGAACAGTGCCAAGGGCTCACACCGCTACAAGCGGGCGCAGGTGGTGTACAATGAGGACCTCTTCGGGGAGCAATAAAGGTTTAGTGCACACAGCAGTGGTGTGGCAGGGTGACAATGGGACAGCGGGAGAACGGGGATGGGGGAACTGTGGGACACGGGGAGCTGCAATGGGGGAGGCTGAGTGGTGACCAGCTGCACACACACCTGTAACTGAACTGCCAGCCTCACCTGGCTGTGGTGCTGAGCATGCTGGGCTGCCTGGCCCTGCTCTCAGCAGCACTGTGTCCTCCCTCCCAGCCCCCACAATTCCACTGATACAGTTATGTCTGTTAGAGAGATTCACACTGCATGGAATGTGCCACGGCCAATAGCAACTGAAGGCTTCAGAACCAAATAAGTGTGAGGAGGCAGTGCTGGAGCTCATCTCTTCCATGGAGCTCATAACAGCAGCACAGCAGTAACCCTGGTGGCAGCAGCACCAGGATGTTGCTGGAGCAGCACTCCTGGCTCCCCTCCTGCTCCCTCCAAGAGCTGCAGGCAGACGTACAGCACTGCTGTCCTGTGCCAGGTTTATTTAAAAACACAGCTGAGAGCCGCCAGCATAAACAGAGGAGCCTGACTACGTTCATACAATATCTTAAATAGAAGGCAAATACAAAAGGAAAAGATAAAATATTTACAGTAACAGTGGCAGACACGACATGGGCACAGTCCCACCCAGAGTCAGCAGAAAACCACTCAATACCCTGCTGAAGCACAGAGTCACCACGGCGTCCTCCAGCAGGGCCAGGGCTGCACTGTGCCCACAGCAGGGCTGGGATGGCTGCACTCTGAACTGAGACAAGCGAAGCGCACACGTGTTGGCTTCCAGAAATCATCAGCACAGCATCAAGCTCTGCCAGCAAACAGCACTGGAAATCCAGCAAAAGGGAAAGGAGGGAATAACGCAGCAGTGGCATGCAGCTCCCACTTCTCACACTGCTGCTGCATCACTGCTGATAACTGGAAAGCAGGGAGCACCCCCCGCCTTGGTGGCACATTTGGTCCAAAACACCAGAATAATTCTGCTCCCTCCCACCCCCACATTGTCATTAAGTTGCCTTAAAGGATTCAAGTCATAAACAAAAGCATACACCAAAAAAACTCAAGAGCTGGCAGAACTCCAGGCTAGACATGGGGACTGCCCGAGAAATGGGAGCACCGAAGAAGCTTCCAGCTGCACCCAACGCTGAGCATGGCCAAGGGAGGAGGAAGGAAGGAGCTTGAGGTTGAAGCCTTCAGAGCGTCACTGAATCAGGAGATCAATTGCCAGGCACTGCAGCACACAGATGGACGTCCTTCTGGGCTGTCACAGAACTGCTTTGTCCTCTTGCTGCTGAAAGGAGCCAACCTAGATCAGGGAATGGATGCACAGGGCCTCAACTCTGACCAGCAGGAAAACTCAGGACAATGGAATGCAGTCTGCCAATCTTTTACCAGTTCAGCTGTGCTTTAAGACTCATTATTGTGAAGCCTCCTTTAGTAAAGTATCACCCTGGGGTATCCAACCAAAAAGAAAAGGTTTTTATTAAATTAAAGGGTTTTTTTTTGTTGTTGTTGTTTTGTTGTTTTTTTGTTTTTTTGTTTGTTTGTTTGTGTTTTTTTTTTTTTTTTTTAACATACTATAATAACTACTACGCAGTTCAACAGTCAGTCATCTCAGAAAGTTCACGAAGGAAATCATCCTCATCCTTCTCCAGGTCCAAGTCAATTTCTGCTTCCATTTCCCCTCCTGAGATTTCCGAGATGAACTTTTCAGTGTCATCTTCTACAGCCTTGGTGAGCAGGCTGACCTCCGGCAGGGCTGGAGCAGCAGTCTGGGAAGAAGGAAGACAAAGTCAAAGAAAGGAAGACAAAGTCAAAGAAAGACAAAGATTGCTCAGGAGATCCTTCCTCTGCAGTGCTTCTCCTTCAGCACTGCTGATCCTGAACCCAACACGGGGGCTAAGGGGCTCCTGAAGGATGTTAACAACCACGTGAAGGCTGCAGAGCACCTCAGGTCTTTTTAACAATGCAGCATTAATGGACAAATTCCTTCACACCACAAAGGAATCACAGGGCTGCAGAGCATTGTGCGCACACTGCCATTCATCCAGCATCCTGCACAAAGCGACTGCTTTGAAAGGAAACCTGCAGAACATTTCAGTTCTCCACACTTTCTACAGGAGTTGTATCTCAGTATCAGCCTGACCAGGACAGCACTGACACTTCTTCCCCTCCTTACCAAAGCTGCTTTTTTAGCTGGAGGCTCCTCTTCTTCAGTGCTCGTTTAAATCAGCACAGTGCTAGAGCTGTTACATACCACATTCTATTTGAGCAACAGAAAGTCATTCCTGTTCCCCTACACAACATCCACCCACAGTCTGATTTCATTGAACACGAAGCCATCGTGACCTTTTTGTAGCCAGTGCTCCCACGTTAACCTCACAAGTTGTACCTGGTGCCAGCAGGGTTACTGCCTCACTGCCAGATACAATCAGATCAATTCTGAGTTTGAGGAGTGCAAAGCTGTCTGGGAAAGCCATTGAAAGTATCAGGATTGTGAAACATGGCTGCAGCTCTTCACCAAAGGCAGGAAGGTAGGAATGCACTCATGATGGTGGCACATGGTGAGCAGTGAGACATGAGAACATGTGAAGAAATTGTGTCACTGTGTCCATCTACAGAAGGGACTCACCTCTGCGGGTGCAGAGACAGCTTTGGGAGCAGCCCTGCTCCATTCCACAGTCTTTTCCTCTTCTCTTCCAGGTGCTTTAAAACAAGGAAAAAGAAAATCAATTGGTCAACAGCAAGCATAGAAAGAAACCTGAGTGCCAGTGTTTCCTCCATGTGCTTATTTCCTCACATTCAATAACAAAGAACACGAGAGAGGCGACATCTCGCAGTCCATACAGTATCCAAGCTCTTCCCTCCTTCACATGCTGTCTCTTCACGAAGCCTCTCTCACCTGCCCAATGAATAACTCACCCCCCTGACCTTTCTGACAGAGGTTGGCCCCCATGTTAAGGACTCAATCCATGCTTTACAAACACATTTACATATTAAAACAAGCAACACGCCAAAGATGAAGATAACCTTGGCGTCAACACACAGAACATGCCACACCAAAACCATGGCAGAAAGAAAGTACAGGAGAAACTGAATTACAAAACCTCACAGCGAATGAATTTTCCAGAATGAAGCAGGCAGACACCACGGATTCAATGGAAAAACACATGGATGGACATCCTGGCACTTCCTGCCTTTGCATGTTGTAAGAAACAGCCCAGGCAATTCTAAGCAAACTCCATTTGCTTGACAGGGGAAGCACTTCAGCAGAGCAGACAGTGAAACACCTCGTTACCTGCTGGCTTTGCAATCTGCTGCATCCGCAGGGCTTTCTCCTGCTTGATTTCTTCTAAGCTTTTAATATGCATTTCTTCCAATCGCTTGATTTTACGCGGTGGCTCTTCCAGTTTCACGTTACCAGGCTCAGGTGGAGGGAAAATTCTCTTCTTCTTGCGCTTATCCTTAGATCTCTTCTCAGTAAGAACCTCTTCTACTTTTTGCTTCTCTTCTTCCAGTCGTCTCTTCTTCCAGATCTCCCCTGCTGGCTTGGCACCCTTCTCTGTCATCATCAAGAAAGGAGAAGCATAAGGATTACAAGAAATTCCAACGAGAGCTCAAGTTTCCAGATTTGTCATAATATTACAGAATATACGTGTTCCCAACAACAACGCTCCTGAGAAAGAATAAGCAGAAAGCCTAGAGAATCTGTGCAGCAAACACCAATGACCATTTACCTCTCCTTGGTGCTCTGTCAACCTCGATCTTCTTCCCCAGCCTTTCTACGAGGCTGCGCTTCAGCGGAAGGCCACTGACATCAGCTACAGAGAGAAAACAACAACATTCCTAAGATAATTCCTTTGGAGAAAGATTTTTACAAGTCAACCACAAACTTTGGTTTCTCCAAGTGTATGTTCTCAAATTCACCTTTCAGCTGCTACACTTGTGTGCCACTTGGAGTCATCACAGACCCACGACACACTTTCCTCCCTCCTGCTTCAGCAGTGCCCTCCCATTTACGTGGAGGCAGCCAAACAGCAGCTCACAAGCAGCCCTTACCTACAGAGGATTTCCGTTTTCCAGGTTTATCAGCAGTATTCGGTTGAATCACAGGCACCTCCCCTAAAACAAAGAAAAACAAAGTGCTTATTTGACAGAAACCAACAGAATTACTGTCTTGTGAGCCCATTTCCCACCCAAAACAAATACAACCAAAAGACACCACTTTGACAGCCCTGACACAAAATAATATTGCAACTGTAATGCACTCAGGGTAAGTCCCAATTGTAATTTCTCCATTCCACTTAGGAGCCACCAAATGGAAGCAAAGGTACTCATCATTACCCTGCTTTGCAGGCAGCATCACAGTGCTGACCAGTGTCCGCACATTCTCCTTCTTAGGCACACGAACAATCTGAGATTTGAGCCGATGAGCAGGAGCTCCTGAAGGTCCTTCTGATCCAAGTGTTTTTATTCCAGCATTCAAACTGTCATCTGGGAACACAGAGCAGTAAATGAGACTGAGGGACAGAGGCACACGCTGAGGACCACAGCTCTGCAAACTGCCTCCTGCTCAGAAGCATGCAGAACAAACCCTGTCAGCTCTCCCCACAGCTAAGAGCACCATGGACCTGATGTCTGTCTGCTGCCCTCCTTTCATCCTTCTGGATATTAAAAGTAGGCTTTATCCCTTACTTTATCCCATCCATATGACATTAGATTCCTCTATCAGCAAATGTGGCTTTCACCACTGGTTGAAAAGATGCACATACAGGCACTTAAACTCCATGCTGTGGCCTCGTCTTGCTCTAATGATGTAAACAAAGGAGTTTACCTTCCTAATCTGAAAGGCACATGAAGTTACAAGGTAGGAACAAGATCATGGAAATAGCTGATTCCATTCAGCAACCCTATGTTCTGTTGTGTTTGTACAATGAATTGCTTTGGAGTTAATTGGCAAGTGCTTCTGATTAATCCTGGAATACCTTGTTTTGTATCAGCATCAGATTTTGTAGTGGAAATTATCTGCAATCCATGATGGTTTTCTTCAGCTGATTGCTGGACAGGTGTTTTTGTTTCTTCTCCCTCCTTAGAAAGCTGGTCTGTACAAGCAAAGAAAAAATCAGTCTCTTCAGTTACGCGGTAGGAATTCAATCAGATTATCCACTGCACAAAGATGGCAGGCAAGGCTGAAAACCCACACAGATAAATGCTGAGTCTCCACTTGCCCATCCAAATGGCTTCTCTGTGAACAAAGAAATCCCCCCCTACACAACATTCATCTCCCTGACACCCAGAAAAAGCTTAAATGCAGGAGAACAACCTGCAAGGCAAAGGCCACAGGAGCAGAGAGAAGCTGAGCATGCAAGATAAAACTGAGGTATCAGAAGCGCACAAAGTTCAGCTCTGAACCTATCTATCAGCTCACAAGTGAACGTTACCTGGCGTTCTTTATGACACTATACCCACCTGTGAGTAATAGAGTTAATCTTTCGTACCTAAAAAAGACAAACTCACTTTGGCTTGGTGGAAAGAAAACCCCATTGAGGTAACGTCCCTTGGTGTGATGGAAGGCACAGTTGGATTTCTGGCAGCCTCCTGGCTGGTTCTCCCAGTAGCAGGAAATCATGCTGCGTTTTTTCTGAAGACAGAAAGGAAGAAGAGCTGATGGTAACGTGGACTTAAGATCTGCAAACGGAGACTGAGCTCCAGATGGTGCCAGTGAGCAGACTGCCACAAAGCAGCACTCAAACACCACTCTGAAGAGTGCGCAGGCTGGAAGCACCAGGCTCACTGAGCTTTCCTAGCATTCTGTGGGTGAGGACACCAGTTTAGAAGGGGTTAAACTAACACACCTTGCAGAATGCTTGTCTGAATGATGTGGTTCTTTAGTATCTGTTGATAGAACACTGTCGGTATCAACTACAAGAATATTCTGCTATGATATACCAATGCCATTGAGCTCTCTTCCCTCTGCTTCCTCCCCTATTCTTAACCGTAGGAACCATCATCATTTCAAAGCAAATGAACCTAATCTGCAAAAGCACATTCAGCCCACCTAAAGAAATGAGAAGTGGGTTTGGTGATAAACTCTGAGGAGCCAACACTCACAGTGATCTCCATGTGCCTGAACCTGCAGACATTCCTGAAGCAGCGGCCCTCCTTCCACAGCGTGCAGATGGTTTCATTGCCCAAAGCGGCTTCACAGTGCCTGAAGGGACAGTTGTCTCCCTGTAACGCAATGGAAACCAAGAGAGGAAAATGAAATAGTACAGCCTGAGAACTGGCCATGCTTTGAGCTCATTTTTAGCGAGTTGCTCTATTGTACAATGCAATTAGTTATGAAGTTTGCTGAAGACCAGTAATACTTCTACTTATTCTACCCATTCCTCTTAACTTCAGAACTGAAAGAAAGAAAAAATGAAGGAAAAAACCCAAGCAGACCTTTTTACAAGTGGAATAGAAGTAGAAATAGCAATCATTTCCTTTAATCGACATGCTGGACCAGCGCACAGAAGCAGTTCTGGTCTCGGGGATCTCTGTGCAGCTCTTCCTGTGCTTCTCAAAGAGCTGGCTCGTGCTTCCTTGGACTGAAAGTCTTCTACAGTCTTGATCAGTGAAATCTTCTTTTGAAAAGGAACCCTAAGCAAAACACCGAAAAGCAGAAAAGAATGAGGAATGCCCACCCGTCTTCCCAGCTTTGTTCTCTTCATTCAATCAGTCTCTCAGGAGCAGTTGTTTCAAAACATTGCCCTCCTCAACACTGGTCAAACTCTAGTAACATCACCCTGACTCAGCACGGAGTCCCTGGGCTGCACGGCTGCAAGCCCTCCAATGGAGCCCCTCCTTCAACACCACGAGTGACAGCAGTGAGTAACCCCAACACATTTGTCTGACCGCTGCAGGTCTTCAAGCTCAACCACCTGGACAACCTCAGCAAATACAGTGATCTTCAAAGCTTTGCAGTTCACTTCTCCTGTAGGCCGAACCAACACTGAATCCGTGAATTAATTAATTATAACAGGTTAGGAAGAATTTTCCTCCTCACTTTGCCTATGTCAAATTCTGTAAGTTGGAATTTCTGGTCTTCAAGGATTCTTCACCTTTGAAGAATCCACAAAAACCATCCTCCGTCTTTATTACCTGTACAGCAAAAGCATGCCAGTGCGTATCAATACACAAATCCACACACATGTGCCTGTATACTGTAACTCAGCACTGCATGGAGCTGCAGCACGATCTGCTCAGCCACAACAAGGGTTTGGGTTGGTTCATTTTTTTTTTCTTTTCTGATGTAAAAATCAAATATTTTGATATTTTAGATTTGTTTTGTTGTTGTATTTTTTAAGGTACGAAATGCAGTAAAACCTGCAACCAGGCCAGACAGAAGATCAAATTCAAGTGATTCAGAACTCTTTCATTAAAGTGCTGCACATTTCTGAGCTAAGCATTTCCGATAGTCAATAAAGGTTGGAACCTTTTAGTCACACAGGCACTAGTGAATTTTCGAGGAAATTTTTTTTTTTTTTTTTTTTTTTCAGGGAATTTCCCCAAATCTAAACTAAAGAGAGGAGAAGTCGGGTTCTCAAGTTAGTTGCTGGATTGACTGCATGACAAAGGGAACAAAAACAGCACTTAAGGACAAAGTTCCCTTCCCTCCTCCAATACTGATAGAAATGCTGCCTTTTTACCTTTAGTACCTTCACAACGGATTGGCAGATTCCTACGTTCCTAAAGACCTCAATGCTGCTCAGCACAGACACCGGGCACCAACTGTCACTGGACTCTGCACCGTGGAACACGCACACAGCTCAGCACTTCTGTTTCCTCACAATTGGAAGGGTTCTGGAATTGGGAGCATGAAGCGGACTAGAAATACCTCACATCCCTCTGCTCCTTACAAGCCCTTCCATTTTAAAACAAGATAAGCCCAGACACATCTGTTAGCACAGCAGCCCAAATGCTAACCAGAACACACAGTGTGTAACACCGAAAGTACCAGTTTAATGCCATGCCACAAACCCTATTTAATGGTGCAGGTGACCGCCCCTATCAGATACCCATGACCTCCATGACTCCAGCTCTGGTGCACGCAGGCACCACCTGCCCAATACCCAACATCTCCCCCCTCTTTATCATCTCCAGCCCCTGTAAAGGTTCCCCTGCATACTCCCTGTTACCCCAAAGGTTATTTGCACATTTAAGGCTATTCCGCAAATGAATCAATCATTAAACATATGCGAAAAACAATGAAACTGTCATAATAACATACCAAAGAGATGCAGCTGCAGTGACTACAAACCTGAAAGCACACAACAGCAATCTGCCTAAAAATTGTGAAATGCTGTATGGCAACACTTAGTCAACTTGTAGAGAACGGTGCATTCAAGTTCAAGATAACAGCACAGTACACAATGGAGTTACAACTTCTCCAAGTTCAATGTAACACTATTGTACAGAATCTTCGTGGCAATCCAGTTCTGTCCAGTGTGCATTATAATGTCACACTCCATAACCAAATAAGAAGACAAAAACATATTGGCTGTGCAGAATCGTTCTGAATGTCCACCACTGGGGGACTATCCAGGAACAAGGTCTCCCCCGCTCACGAACTATCAGTCCGGCATGAAGGCTGGATTCCCAGTTCGGACCTTCAGGCACATTGGGAGCAACGCAGTCTCATGTGCCGTTACCAGCACCCGCTGCCCAGTGCTGACGTCAAATCACTGGCTGCACTGGAGACATTAACCAAGGAGACATTGACCAAAACCGGTGCTGAGATGTTCGGATCCTCACGGTGCTCAGGATGGCTCGTCATTTGGTGCCGGCTTAACCCAACGTGCCGGCAGCCAGCAGGGCCCACTTGGGGTCCCGACACAGACGTGTTTCCTGCCCTTGACAAGGAGTGGCATAGGGTCTGGGAGCCATGGCCCTCCGTCGGGTCTGATCAGGACCTGACCTATTGGTGTCCATTCGGTCAGCTGATGGTCTCCCATCCGATTCTCTTACGCAGGAGGAGAGCGTGTGGGCACAGCTCAGGCCCCTCCAGCCCTCGCCCCTCTTTAAGCGCACAAATACGCCCCTTCAAGGTCTGATGTGCACACTCCATAATAGCCTGGCAGGTGCTGCTGCCAGGAATACCGAAGGTATGCTTAATGCCCCAAGCTGTGCACCAGCGTCCAAAACATGCATTTCTATATGCTGGGTCATTGTCAGTCTTAAACTCATGAGGTGCACCCATGACAGCGATGGCCATGCACAACGCTTTTATGTAATGCATGGCGGTCTGTCCAGATTGTGCCACAGCCCAGAGAAAACCACTGCATGTGTCAGTTGTGACATGCAAGTGACGGAAACACCCAAACTCTGGGAAGTCTGTGACATCCATCTGCCAAACCTCATTTGGTCTCAAACCTCTGGGGTTCACCCCTGCAGGAAACAGGTTAGCCATAACTCCCGCTCCTCCTTGGCCAATTCAGTTAACTAAGAGCACCAAGGGTGGGTAGCAGCTTCTGCGCTTCTTTGTCCCCTGCAAAAGCTCACAGAACTCCATGCTGGCTTTCTCTAATGCTGACCAACTCACACAGTGAGAAGCTCCGTCAGCCAGACCTCTCCGCATTATCCACATAATAAGCAGATTGAGGTCCTCATCACACACTCTGTGCCATCTCTTGTCAGCATGTCCTGTCCCATTCCTGGCTCTCCACCAGGACTGTAATGCTGGGGTGAGCAACACTGGGCACTGTCAGTGTGTTTTTCTTGCAAGCATCTTCCAGGGAAACACGTGCAGGCGTTCCCCACTCCTGGCCGTATCTCTGCAGTGCTGGGTCCTGTGTGAGCAGAGTTCTCTGCCCCAGAAGCCAAGTCACTGCTGTGCAGAGCTCAGCCTCGGGTGAACGTGCTCCTGAGTTTGTCCAAGTGCAAGGACAACCTTCTCTTTGCCCTTTAGGAGCACCTCTGGTGCTGATGGGTGCTTGGCTCTCAGCAACCACCCAAATAATGTTGTTTCCATCAAATACTGCAGCCACATGGGGTTGGTGTTCACCACGTCGTACATCAAAGTTTGGGACATCCGGGACTCAGCGCGCTGCATCCGCACCCTGATGTATGTAGTGGAAAGAGTGGCTGTGGGGGACTGTGGGCAGCTCTGGCTTTGCAGAAGATGGTGTGAGGAACTCCTGGGGTCCCACAGGCTGGAAACAGAGCCCAGCTGTTTTAGGATCAGTTCCTACAGCTGTAGGAAACAGGGAGGCTTAGGGAGATCTTGGAATGGAATCTGTGGGGACCCTCTGCAGCAAAGGCTCAAAGGAAAGGACCTGGAAGAGCTTTTTAGCCCATCCTGGGGGTGGCCAAGAGCACCAGCCAGAAGGGATGGGGATTCTCTTTTTTGCTTCAACTAATATGCCACAGGAAGACGACCACATTAACCCAGCTGTATTTGTTGTTGTTGTTTATCTACAGCATGAAGCATTTCCCTTGGAAAGTCTCTGCTGCCACTCATCGTACAACAGATGTAAGCACAGCACTTGGCACCTAGCAGTGCTGTGAAGGGTTGGAAAGGCAGAGCATCATTGTGCTGAGGGCCAAGAGACGGTTCAGACAACAGAAGCATTTGTCCACATTTCTGACATGAAGGCTGTCGCCTCCCAATCCGGCGACAAATCAAGGCTGCTGTGTGAAAGTACCGTGCCTCCGCACACGGGAACGGACAGGACTCACACACAGTGTGTAACACCGAATGTACCAGCTTAATGCCACGCCACAAACCTACCCAATGCCCAACAGGGGGGACCAGTCAATGCTGCTCATCCGCCATCAACCCCGGATGCTGGAGAAGGCAGACCATGTTGTGGTGCCAGAGCATTACACCATGGCTGAGATGGGGACACCCACCGAACTGAGGACCCGCGGTGGACCCTACAGCCGGCTGCTGCAGCACTGAGGACCACAGTGCAGCTGGAGTGGGATGCGATGGGACATGGGGAGCTGTGGCTGTCTCCGCTCCCCGCTGCAGGATGGGAAGAGTGGGATGCTCTGGGATTTGTATGGAATAAAGTGGAGATGTTTTGTAGAGGAGCAGGTTGGGATGTGGGGTGTGGGCAGCTCAGCCTCAGTGCATGGTTGGTTATGGAAGCTGGGTGTCTTCCCTCAGAATGTGGCTGTGGCAGCACTGTGGGTTATGGGGGGGAAGCACAGCTCAGCCCAATACTGGATGAACTTTCCAGTCATGTCTTCATGCCAAAGCGTTGCAGATAGCACAGGGAGTGCAAAGGGGAGGAGGAGAGCAGCAGTGTGAAATGGAGCAATGGGCAAAGAGTGTGGGGTGGGGGGAGGAGGGATGAGGCGAGGTCCCCTCATCCACCCCAAAACCAAGCACGGCACAGAGCAGAATGCAGGCAGGCTGAGCACAGAACAGCCCAACAATTTATTTCACAAGAAGCAGCACAGGAAAAGCATAACAGCATAGGAAGCAGAGGGAGATGTGAGAGGTAGAGGGGATGGGGCTGTGTTCATCACCGACCCCAAATGCTCGTGTGGCCAGTTTGCCCCTTGCAGGCTGAAGCACAGCACTCAGACGGTTTGGTTACTTCCTGTGTGAAGAAGAAGAGATGGTGTCCCATAGGGCCACGTTCACATCCCAACCCTCAGCTCCCTGCAGAGTCCCAGCCCAGCCCTGGTGCAGCACCACAAGGAGCACAAGGAGCACAGGGACCCCTTCCAACCCCCAGCCCCACACCGCAGCTGTGCTCGAGTTGCTGGTTCCACCTTCCTGGCCTGTAAGGTAAGAAGAGCCATTGTCTCAGCCCAGTTTGTAGGAGGGAGGCAAGGTTCTTTGATATACATATACCTGGTGCGGGAGTAAGAAACAACGGTTCAAACATTGGTCCGACCAGTTTATTACAAGACTTTATCAGGGAGATGGGGAAGGGGAGGACGGATGCTATTATGGTGTAGGGTGATGGGGAAGGGAATGCAGTAAAAATATGAAATAGAATCAAGGAGTTTCTGTAGGAAGCAAGAGGGAGATATTCACCACCATGGATCCATCGAGGTTTGTAGTTCAGTCATTGGTCTTCAGTCGTGGTGGGTCGTCAGGCGTTGTTCTGTTAATGGTGACCACGATGACAATTTCCAATGGTAGCACCAACTTATTTATATGTCCAAAGTGGTCAAGTCAGCTCTCTTTGGAGTGACAGCTCGAATCCAAAGTAGTTGAGTCAGCACTCCTTGGAATGGAAGCTTCTGGCTCTGGGATCTTAGCAGAAATTCCTTTGTTCCCATCTTCTGAGCCTTGCCAGCAGATAAGAGGGAGCAGGGATACCCATCCGCATCCTGTTTTTCACAGGGCACGATGGCTTCATTACCCAGTTTTCCCACACCGAGCTGGAGCTATTTAGTCCCGGGCCAGATCTTCCACTCATAAACAGTCCTGAGCACTCTTCTGGAGGCAAACAGCTCTGAAGGAAGGTGCTTTCAAATATTCAAATACCCAAAAAGTGATATTGATTGTCACACGGTAGCACCCATTACTTGCCACTTCAATAAATCATTGAGAGTCTTCTCACAAGAAACACCTCAGGAAGCAAGCTTGGAGCCAGAAAACAAGGAAGGACTCTCACAGCCATGAGCCCCAGCCCTGTTCATGCTGTGGGGCATGGAGCAGCTTTGAGCACCAGGAAGGGGAACCCTGGGAGAAATTGGGGACCTCAATGCTGCCCTGGCACTGGGCAGAGGTGGGGGACAGCGCTGCCCTCATCACTCACTGGGCGCCGTGTTGTAGCCTTTCTCCTTTTTCCCTGCAGACAGAGAGATGCATCAGCACAGGTTCACATCACAGCCAGGCTGAGGGCTCCTGAGGGAGCCTCAAATCCCCCCACAGCCCCCACTGTCCTCCTACACCCCTCCACTTTTACCTGCATGGCGTCTGTAGATGATGAATCCAACGCCAGCCATGATGGCAATGGCCACAACGGCGACAACCACCCCCACCACGTTGGGCACCAGGCTGGACTGTGACCGCTCTGGGGGAAGGCAGAGCAGTCAGCAGGGGAAGGGGCAGCCCAGAGCCCCCCAGCCCCACATCCCCTCACTCACCCTATGAGTAGAGGCTGGGTTGGGGCAGGCTGGCATGCTCCACGCAGCACTGGTACTTGTCCCCGTCCCCAGGCACCGCGTCGATGGTGACCAAGGTGTGGTAGGTGCCGTAGCTGTTGGGCACGATGCCCCCCGAGTGGGTGTCCTGGCCCAGCACCATGCTGTCCTTCATCCAACTGACGGCGATAGGCTGTGGGTAGAAGCCGTGAGCGTGGCAGGACAAGGTCAGGATCCCGTCGGCCTTCTTCCCCCACACTCACACCTCGGGTTGCTCTGAAGGTGGGCGGCAGTGAGGGCCGGGCTGAGCTCCCCACGCTGAGCCCCCGCCCCACCTGCAGTCTCACACCGCAGGCCCCCCCTCACCTGTCCTCCCCAGCTCTGCCTTCCCGTTCTCTACATGTCTCTGCAGCCACTGCACACAGGTTTGCTCCAGGTAATGTTTCCGTCTCTCAGCATAACCAGGTTCCTCCCACGCTCTCTTGGTAGGAACTGCCTCTGGAACCGCTGCAGTAAACATCATCGTGTCTTTGTCGAAGGCAATGAAGTCTCTCCCATCATAGCCATACTGATGATAGCCCCGGGTGGTGCCGTCCTCGAGGATGTCACAGCCCAACATCCGCTGCCATGTGTGAGACCCTGAAACACAGCCAGGCAGGGGTTGATGGGCCCCTCCAGCTCCAGGGGACCCACTGTACTGGGGATGGGGTTGGGGTCCCCCAGGGTCGAGCTCGGTGGGGCTGTGACGGGCAGCCGCGGGATGGTGCCGCCGGGCAGGACCAGCCCTGGGGGGTGCGGGCAGCAATGCACCATGGAGCCCCATCCCACAGCATGGAGCCGCGGTGCCAGCTGTGCTCACCGCCGCTCTGGTTGTGGCGCCGTGCCGCATTGACCAGGCTCACGCGGCTATTCTGCTCATTGCTCAGTGCTCTCTGGGTGTTCCTGTCCCAGTACTCGGGATCCACAGCTCCAGGTGCCTTCATCCACTCGGTGCAGGGCACGTAGCTCCAACCAGAGCTGTTGTAGTGCACGAAGATTTCGCCATCCACGTACCCCACTTCAAAGAACCAGGGCTGCTCGGGGCCGGAATCCGTCATCCCTATTTCAAAGTACCGCATGGAGTGGAGCTCTGCGGGGTCGGAGCGCGGCGACCCCCCCTTTTTTATTAATTAGCAAGCTACTGCCTATAGAATAACAACACTACTTATATTAATAACATAACCATTATAACTCAATCAAGGCCTCGATTGACAATACTCTAGATGTGAAAAAAGAGACAAGTCAAACACAGCATAACAACATTACTGTTAAACCTACTAAAAAGAACAAACACGTTTGCTCTGCAACCTAAGTTTCTGCAACCTGGAAATAAATCCATGAGGGTCCCATTGTGTTCACATGTCACTAGTTAGGAAAAGTCTTCAACTTTCATATACTCTGATATATTGATTTTTAATGGCCACTAACTATTGTGCAACAAATGCTTTTAGGATGCTCATAACCATGCCTTTGAGCTAATAATTGATAATTGAACTTTATGAAGTTGCATGTCAGATAGAACCAGTTTTAGAGGACAAATGTGCTGGAGTATCACTAGGGGCATTATTACTTATTGACCCTTGAGAAACAGCAAACCGTGTTGGTGGTGGTTGCGACAGGCGGTGCCAGCAGGGCCTTCCCTGCTTCAAAGTGCACCTTTCCTCTCTCACCCATCACAGATTCTCTCCTGCATTCAGGGTCTGAAGGATTTCTACCAGTTGTACACCATATCCGCATGGCCAGTGCGTGATACAGAGCCCAAGTGGAACAGCTGCCTGGAAAACAGAATAAACTATCAAATTTAGTTCTATTAGTATGCACTTTTGTCTCAAGTGATGCATGGTCATATTTTTAAAATCCCAATTAGTTGGGTGTAAGAGACGTATCCATTCTACCATACAGGGTCATCCCTTTGCCTGGGATTCCTTTCCAGGTTTTGTCTTTGCAAATTAAGAAAAGCTAATTAATAGGCTAATAACATCATGAGTGAGCAGTACTAACATACTAAAAGAGCTATTCCCATAGATTACAGCACTGATTACATCAAATCCTTTCTTTAACACACATTTGATCTATGGATAATGCCTAAAATTCTAATTCTTGAGACTGCATTGGTAACACTGAAAATCACACACTATGTCAAACCATTACTAATATTATTTATAACACCGCAAGTTACAAAGCAATTCCACTAGGAAAGAAACACACAACACAGTTACTATAAAGGCTGGATGCTATTTTCTGCCTTGAGATGAGACCAACAACGTATTCTGGTGGTGTTAGTAACAACCGCACAAGATTAGAAGTGTCTAGTGTCATATGAGTATCCTCAGTGAAAATCCATTGAATGATTTGCTTAGAAGCTTCAGATCGTTTCCCATAGTCAGTCACAGTCTTACCAGCCTGCTGTAACAATTTCCAATGATGCACTTCCCACCGAGCAGCTCCCTGCTGATCGTCTATCAGCGGGCAAGCGAGCTGAAACACAGCTTGACACGGTCCCTCCAATATCATGTCTCTAATGACTCCAGACCAACGCAAAGGTGGAGGATCGCTACATGTGGGGGGGAATCGCATAGACAGGGGCTGTAAAGACATCGGTGAAACGCTCGAAGAGACTGATGCCTCCTTCGTACGCAGTTCTAAGTCCTGCAGCTCCTCAGTTAATGTTTTATTATGTTTCACCAACGCTTTCTCATTCCCACCATTATCCGAGTCGCTTTCACTCTCAGGAGCTTCTTGCTGCTCTGCACACCCCTCAGCCCCCCCCCACCGCACCTTCCTCACCAGCCAAAACCGGATCTGCCAGAGACGTTGAAGAGGTCGAGGACGGGGGATTATTCGGGGCTTCTGCGGCAGCCCTGACTTGTGAGGCTGATGAGCAAACAGAGTACGAACCTCCTGGTAACAGGGAGTCAAGCTCTGACCCTGACTGAGCACTAGGTCCGGATAGAGCTTGTACCACAGCAGCAGCAATCTGCCGCTCGGATTGCATATTCTTCAGTGTATTTATTTTGTATTCCTTATTTTTGGAGATAACAAAGTCCCACATATGGTCGACTATTTCTCAACATTCGGCTACAGTGAACATCAGTGCCACCTCCTGAAGGTGTCCATTCATATGAGCCCATTTTACCAGCTCGGATATGCATTTAGGAGATACCTGCTCCCCTGTCTTAGAGAGAATACATTTGAGCAGTTCCTCCACAGCTTCCCACAACATCGTGGATGGCAGAGAACGGGATGGTACCCCGATGAGAGGTGAGTGCCATCCCCCCCCCCCCCCAGTTCTTTATTGCCCCCACCTCATTATTTGTGGTTCCTATCCCTTTATTTTGTTCTCTCCCCCATGTTTGTGCCTTCACTCTGTGTTTATTTTGCTCACCCCCCCTCCGCCCCCGCAATTTTTTCAAACCAGCTTCGTCTGCACCAGCAAGCACCTGCGGGACCCTGAAGCTGGTGGGGGACGTGGGGACCCCCCTGAGAGGGGAGAGCACGACAGCCGCTTGGACTGGGAGCAGGAGCCGGAGCCTGAGGAGCGGGGGAGGCGAGAGCAGGATGGGCAGAAGGGCAGGGGGCGTGGGCAAAGCTGTGGGTGAGTCAGTGATGTATGGGTGTATCTGTTGTGGAGTGGTGCTGAATGGGGTGGAAGCTGTGCTGACCTCACCCCCCCACAGCTGTGCCTTTGTCACCTACAAGAAGATGGAATCAGCTGACCAGGCTCTGGGGATCCCTGGGTGAGCTGGGGGGCACTGGGGGGGCACAGGGACGGTGTGGGGGTGCCAGCAGTGCTGAGTCCCTGCCCCCATCCTGTGCCCCAACAGCCGTAAAGAACAGTGCCAAGGGCTCACACCGCGACAAGCGGGCGCAGGTGGTGTACAATGAGGACCTCTTCGGGGGGCAATAAAGGTTTAGTGCACACAGCAGTGGTGTGGCAGGGTGACAATGGGACAGCGGGAGAACGGGGATGGGGGAACTGTGGGACACGGGGAGCTGCAATGGGGGAGGCTGAGTGGTGACCAGCTGCACACACACCTGTAACTGAACTGCCAGCCTCACCTGGCTGTGGTGCTGAGCATGCTGGGCTGCCTGGCCCTGCTCTCAGCAGCACTGTGTCCTCCCTCCCAGCCCCCACAATTCCACTGATACAGTTATGTCTGTTAGAGAGATTCACACTGCATGGAATGTGCCACGGCCAATAGCAACTGAAGGCTTCAGAACCAAATAAGTGTGAGGAGGCAGTGCTGGAGCTCATCTCTTCCATGGAGCTCATAACAGCAGCACAGCAGTAACCCTGGTGGCAGCAGCACCAGGATGTTGCTGGAGCAGCACTCCTGGCTCCCCTCCTGCTCCCTCCAAGAGCTGCAGGCAGACGTACAGCACTGCTGTCCTGCGCCAGGTTTATTTAAAAACACAGCTGAGAGCCGCCAGCATAAACAGAGGAGCCTGACTACGTTCATACAATATCTTAAATAGAAGGCAAATACAAAAGGAAAGGATAAAATATTTACAGTAACAGTGGCAGACACGACATGGGCACAGTCCCACCCAGAGTCAGCAGAAAACCACTCAATACCCTGCTGAAGCACAGAGTCACCACGGCATCCTCCAGCAGGGCCAGGGCTGCACTGTGCCCACAGCAGGGCTGGGATGGCTGCACTCTGAACTGAGACAAGCGAAGCGCACACGTGTTGGCTTCCAGAAATCATCAGCACAGCATCAAGCTCTGCCAGCAAACAGCACTGGAAATCCAGCAAAAGGGAAAGGAGGGAATAACGCAGCAGTGGCGTGCAGCTCCCGCTTCTCACACTGCTGCTGCATCACTGCTGATAACTGGAAGGCAGGGAGCACCCCCCACCTTGGTGGCACATTTGGTCCAAAACAAAAGAATAATTCTGCTCCCTCCCACCCCCACATTGTCATTAAGTTGCCTTAAAGGATTCAAGTCATAAACAAAAGCATACACCAAAAATACTCAAGAGCTGGCAGAACTCCAGGCTAGACATGGGGACTGCCCGAGAAATGGGAGCACCGAAGAAGCTTCCAGCTGCACCCAATGCTGAGCATGGCCAAGGGAGGAGGAAGGAAGGAGCTTGAGGTTGAAGCCTTCAGAGCGTCACTGAATCAGGAGATCAATTGCCAGGCACTGCAGCACACAGATGGACGTCCTTCTGGGCTGTCACAGAACTGCTTTGTCCTCTTGCTGCTGAAAGGAGCCAACCAGGATCAGGGAATGGATGTACAGGGCCTCAACTCTGACCAGCAGGAAAACTCAGGACAATGGAATGCAGTCTGCCAATCTTTTACCAGTTCAGCTGTGCTTTAAGACTCGTTATTGTGAAGCCTCCTTTAGTAAAGTATCACCCTGGGGTATCCAACCAAAAAGAAAAGGTTTTTATTAAATTAAAGGGTTTTTTTTGTTGTTGTTGTTTTGTTGTTTTTTTGGTTTTTTGTTTGTTTGTTTGTGTTTTTTGTTTTTTTTTTTAACATACTATAATAACTACTACGCAGTTCAACAGTCAGTCATCTCAGAAAGTTCACGAAGGAAATCATCCTCATCCTTCTCCAGGTCCAAGTCAATTTCTGCTTCCATTTCCCCTCCTGAGATTTCCGAGATGAACTTTTCAGTGTCATCTTCTACAGCCTTGGTGAGCAGGCTGACCTCCGGCAGGGCTGGAGCAGCAGTCTGGGAAGAAGGAAGACAAAGTCAAAGAAAGGAAGACAAAGTCAAAGAAAGACAAAGATTGCTCAGGAGATCCTTCCTCTGCAGTGCTTCTCCTTCAGCACTGCTGATCCTGAACCCAACACGGGGGCTAAGGGGCTCCTGAAGGATGTTAACAACCACGTGAAGGCTGCAGAGCACCTCAGGTCTTTTTAACAATGCAGCATTAATAGACAAATTCCTTCACACTACAAAGGAATCACAGGGCTGCAGAGCATTGTGCGCACACTGCCATTCATCCAGCATCCTGCACAAAGCGACTGCTTTGAAAGGAAACCTGCAGAACATTTCAGTTCTCCACACTTTCTGCAGCAGTTGTATCTCAGTATCAGCCTGACCAGGACAGCACTGACACTTCTTCCCCTCCTTACCAAAGCTGCTTTTTTAGCTGGAGGCTCCTCTTCTTCAGTGCTTGTTTAAATCAGTACAGTGCTAGAGCTGTTACACACCACATTCTATTTGAGCAACAGAAAGTCATTCCTGTTCCCCTACACAACATCCACCCACAGTCTGATTTCATTGAACACGAAGCCATTGTGGCCTTTTTGTATCCAGTGCTCCCACCTTAACCTCACAAGTTGTACCTGGTGCCAGCAGGGTTACTGCCTCACTGCCAGATACAATCAGATCAATTCTGAGTTTGAGGAGTGCAAAGCTGTCTGGGAAAGCCATTGAAAGTATCAGGATTGTGAAACATGGCTGCAGCTCTTCACCAAAGGCAGGAAGGTAGGAATGCACTCATGATGGTGGCACATGGTGAGCAGTGAGACATGAGAACATGTGAAGAAATTGTGTCACTGTGTCCATCTACAGAAGGGACTCACCTCTGCGGGTGCAGAGACAGCTTTGGGAGCAGCCCTGCTCCATTCCACAGTCTTTTCCTCTTCTCTTCCAGGTGCTTTAAAACAAGGAAAAAGAAAGTCACTTGGTCAACAGCAAGCATAGAAAGAAACCTGAGTGCCAGTGTTTCCTCCATGTGCTTATTTCCTCACATTCATTAACAAAGAACACGAGAGAGGCGACATCTCGCAGTCCATACAGTATCCAAGCTCTTCCCTCCTTCACATGCTGTCTCTTCACGAAGCCTCTCTCACCTCCCCAATGAATAACTCACCCCCCTGACCTTTCTGACAGAGGTTGGCCCCCATGTTAAAAACTCAATCCATGCTTTACAAACACATTTACATATTAAAACAAGCAACACGCCAAAGATGAAGATAACCTTGGTGTCAACACACAGAACATGCCACACCAAAAACATGGCAGAAAGAAAGTACATGAGAAACTGAATTACAAAACCTCACAGCGAATGAATTCTCCAGAATGAAGCAGGCAGACACCACGGATTCAATGGAAAAACACATGGATGGACATCCTGGCACTTCCTGCCTTTGCATGTTGTAAGAAACAGCCCAGGCAATTCTAAGCAAACTCCATTTGCTTGACAGGGGAAGCACTTCAGCAGAGCAGACAGTGAAGCACCTCCTTACCTGCTGGCTTTGCGATCTGCTGCATCCACAGGGCTTTCTCCTGCTTGATTTCTTCTAAGCTTTTAATATGCATTTCTTCCAATCGCTTGATTTTACGCGGTGGCTCTTCCAGTTTCACGTTACCAGGCTCAGGTGGAGGGAAAATTCTCTTCTTCTTGCGCTTATCCTTAGATCTCTTCTCAGTAAGAACCTCTTCTACTTTTTGCTTCTCTTCTTCCAGTCGTCTCTTCTTCCAGATCTCCCCTGCTGGCTTGGCACCCTTCTCTGTCATCATCAAGAAAGGAGAAGCATAAGGATTACAAGAAATTCCAACGAGAGCTCAAGTTTCCAGATTTGTCATAATATTACAGAATATACGTGTTCCCAACAACAACGCTCCTGAGAAAGAATAAGCAGAAAGCCTAGAGAATCTGTGCAGCAAACACCGATGACCATTTACCTCTCCTTGGTGCTCTGTCAACCTCGATCTTCTTCCCCAGCCTTTCTACGAGGCTGCGCTTCAGCGGAAGGCCACTGACATCAGCTACAGAGAGAAAACAACAACATTCCTAAGATAATTCCTTTGGAGAAAGATTTTTACAAGTCAACCACAAACTTTGGTTTCTCCAAGTGTATGTTCTCAAATTCACCTTTCAGCTGCTACACTTGTGTGCCACTTGGAGTCATCACAGACCCACGACACACTTTCCTCCCTCCTGCTTCAGCAGTGCCCTCCCATTTACGTGGAGGCAGCCAAACAGCAGCTCACAAGCAGCCCTTACCTACAGAGGATTTCCGTTTTCCAGGTTTATCAGCAGTATTCGGTTGAATCACAGGCACCTCCCCTAAAACAAAGAAAAACAAAGTGCTTATTTGACAGAAACCAACAGAATTACTGTCTTGTGAGCCCATTTCCCACCCAAAACAAATACAACCAAAAGACACCACTTTGACAGCCCTGACACAAAATAATATTGCAACTGTAATGCACTCAGGGTAAGTCCCAATTGTAATTTATCCATTCCACTTAGGAGCCACCAAATGGAAGCAAAGGTACTCATCATTACCCTGCTTTGCAGGCAGCATCACAGTGCTGACCAGTGTCCGCACATTCTCCTTCTTAGGCACACGAACAATCTGAGATTTGAGCCGATGAGCAGGAGCTCCTGAAGGTCCTTCTGATCCAAGTGTTTTTATTCCAGCATTCAAACTGTCATCTGGGAACACAGAGCAGTAAATGAGACTGAGGGACAGAGGCACACGCTGAGGACCACAGCTCTGCAAACTGCCTCCTGCTCAGAAGCATGCAGAACAAACCCTGTCAGCTCTCCCCACAGCTAAGAGCACCATGGACCTGATGTCTGTCTGCTGCCCTCCTTTCATCCTTCTGGATATTAAAAGTAGGCTTTATCCCTTACTTTATCCCATCCATATGACATTAGATTCCTCTATCAGCAAATGTGGCTTTCACCACTGGTTGAAAAGATGCACATACAGGCACTTAAACTCCATGCTGTGGCCTCGTCTTGCTCTAATGATGTAAACAAAGGAGTTTACCTTCCTAATCTGAAAGGCACATGAAGTTACAAGGTAGGAACAAGATCATGGAAATAGCTGATTCCATTCAGCAACCCTATGTTCTGTTGTGTTTGTACAATAAATTGCTTTGGAGTTAATTGGCAAGTGCTTCTGATTAATCCTGGAATACCTTGTTTTGTATCAGCATCAGATTTTGTAGTGGAAATTATCTGCAATCCATGATGGTTTTCTTCAGCTGGTTGCTGGACAGGTGTTTTTGTTTCTTCTCCCTCCTTAGAAAGCTGGTCTGTACAAGCAAAGAAAAAATCAGTCTCTTCAGTTATGCGGTAGGAATTCAATCAGATTATCCACTGCACAAAGATGGCAGGCAAGGCTGAAAACCCACACAGATAAATGCTGAGTCTCCACTTGCCCATCCAAATGGCTTCTCTGTGAACAAAGAAATCCCCCCCTACACAACATTCATCTTCCTGACACCCAGTAAAAGCTTAAATGCAGGAGAACAACCTGCAAGGCAAAGGCCACAGGAGCAGAGAGAAGCTGAGCATGCAAGATAAAACTGAGGTATCAGAAGCGCACAAAGTTCAGCTCTGAACCTATCTATCAGCTCACAAGTGAACGTTACCTGGCATTCTTTATGACACTATACCCACCTGTGAGTAATAGAGTTAATCTTTCGTACCTAAAAAAGACAAACTCACTTTGGCTTGGTGGAAAGAAAACCCCATTGAGGTAACGTCCCTTGGTGTGATGGAAGGCACAGTTGGATTTCTGGCAGCCTCCTGGCTGGTTCTCCCAGTAGCAGGAAATCATGCTGCGTTTTTTCTGAAGATAGAAAGGAAGAAGAGCTGATGGTAACGTGGACCTAAGATCTGCAAAGGGAGACTGAGCTCCAGATGGTGCCAGTGAGCAGACTGCCACAAAGCAGCACTCAAACACCACTCTGAAGAGTGCGCAGGCTGGGAGCACCAGGCTCACTGAGCTTTCCTAGCATTCTGTGGGTGAGGACACCAGTTTAGAAGGGGTTAAACTAACACACCTTGCAGAATGCTTGTCTGATTGATGTGGTTCTTTAGTATCTGTTGATAGAACACTGTTGGTATCAACTACAAGAATATTCTGCTATGATATACCAATGCCATTGAGCTCTCTTCCCTCTGCTTCCTCCCCTATTCTTAACCGTAGGAACAATCATCATTTCAAAGCAAATGAACCTAATCTGCAAAAGCACATTCAGCCCACCTAAAGAAATGAGAAGTGGGTTTGGTGATAAACTCTGAGGAGCCAACACTCACACTGATCTCCATGTGCCTGAACCTGCAGACATTCCTGAAGCAGCGGCCCTCCTTCCACAGCGTGCAGATGGTTTCATTGCCCAAAGCGGCTTCACAGTGCCTGAAGGGACAGTTGTCTCCCTGTAACCCAATGGAAACCAAGAGAGGAAAATGAAATAGTACAGCCTGAGAACTGGCCATGCTTTGAGCTCATTTTTAGCGAGTTGCTCTATTGTACAATGCAATTAGTTATGAAGTTTGCTGAAGACCAGTAATACTTCTACTTATTCTACCCATTCCTCTTAACTTCAGAACTGAAAGAAAGAAAAAATGAAGGAAAAAACCCAAGCAGACCTTTTTACAAGTGGAATAGAAGTAGAAATAGCAATCATTTCCTTTAATCGACATGCTGGACGAGCGCACAGAAGCAGTTCTGGACTTGAGGATCTCTGTGCAGCTCTTCCTGTGCTTCTCAAAGAGCTGGCTCGTGCTTCCTTGGACTGAAAGTCTTCTACAGTCTTGATCAGTGAAATCTTCTTTTGAAAAGGAACCCTAAGCAAAACACCGACAAGCAGAAAAGAATGAGGAATGCCCACCCGTCTTCCCAGCTTTGTTCTCTTCATTCAATCAGTCTCTCAGGAGCAGTTGTTTCAAAACATTGCCCTCCTCAACACTGGTCAAACTCTAGTAACATCACCCTGACTCAGCACGGAGTCCCTGGGCTGCACGGCTGCAAGCCCTCCAATGGAGCCCCTCCTTCAACACCACGAGTGACAGCAGTGAGTAACCCCAACACATTTGTCTGACCGCTGCAGGTCTTCAAGCTCAACCACCTGGACAACCTCAGCAAATACAGTGATCTTCAAAGCTTTGCAGTTCACTTCTCCTATAGGCCGAACCAACACTGAATCCGTGAATTAATTAATTATAACAGGTTAGGAAGAATTTTCCTCCTCACTTTGCCTATGTCAAATTCTGTAAGTTGGAATTTCTGGTCTTCAAGGATTCTTCACCTTTGAAGAATCCACAAAAACCATCCTCCGTCTTTATTACCTGTACAGCAAAAGCATGCCAGTGCGTATCAATACACAAATCCACACACATGTGCCTGTATACTGTAACTCAGCACTGCATGGAGCTGCAGCACGTTCTGCTCAGCCACAACAAGGGTTTGGGTTGGTTCATTTTTTTTTTTCTTTTCTGATGTAAAAATCAAATATTTTGGTATTTTAGATTTGTTTTGTTGCTTTTTTTTTTAAGGTACGAAATGCAGTAAAACCTGCAACCAGGCCAGACAGAAGATCAAATTCAAGTGATTCAGAACTCTTTCATTAAAGTGCTGCACATTTCTGAGCTAAGCATTTCCGATAGTCAATAAAGGTTGGAACCTTTTACTCACACAGACACTAGTGAATTTTCGAGGAAATTTTTTTTTTTTTTTTTTTTTCCAGGGAATTTCCCCAAATCTAAACTAAAGAGAGGAGAAGTCGGGTTCTCAAGTTAGTTGCTGGATTGACTGCATGACAAAGGGAACAAAAACAGCACTTAAGGACAAAGTTTCCTACCCTCCTCCAGTACTGATAGAAATGCTGCCTTTTACCTTTAGTACCTTCACATCAGATTCCTCTCTGACAGATTCCTATGCTTCTAACAACCTCGGTGCTGCCCTGCACAGACGCCGGGCACCAACTGTCACTGGACTCTGCACCGTGGAACACGCCCACAGCTCAGCACTTCTGTTTCCTCACAATTGGAAGGGTTCTGGAATCGGGAGCATGAAGCGGACTAGAAATACCTCACATCCCTCTGCTCCTTACGAGCCCTTCCATTTTAAAACAAGATAACCCCAGACACATCTGTTAGCACAGCAGCCCAAATGCTAACCAGAACACACAGTGTGTAACACTGAAAGTACCAGTTTAATGCCGCACCACAATCCCTATATAGTGGTACAGGTGACCACCCCTATCAGATACCCATGACCTCCATGACTCCAGCCCTGGTGCACGCAGGCACCACCTGCCCAATACCCAACATCTCCCCCCTCTTTATTATCTGCAGCCCCTGTAAAGGTTCCCCTGCATACTCCCTGTTACCCCAAAGGTGATTTGCACATTTAAGGCTATTCCGCAAATGAATCAATCATTAAACATATGCGAAAAACAATGAAACTGTCATAATAACATACCAAAGAGATGCAGCTGCAGTGACTACAAACCTGAAAGCACACAACAGCAATCTGCCTAAAAATTGTGAAATGCTGTATGGCAACACTTAGTCAACTTGTAGAGAACGGTGCATTCAAGTTCAAGATAACAGCACAGTACACAATGGAGTTACAACTTCTCCAAGTTCAATGTAACACTATTGTACAGAATCTTCATGGCAATCCAGTTCTGTCCAGTGTGCATTATAATGTCACACTCCATAACCAAATAAGAAGACAAAAACATATTGGCTGTGCAGAATCGTTCTGAATGTCCACCACTGGGGGACTATCCAGGAACAAGGTCTCCCCCGCTCACGAACTATCAGTCCGGCATGAAGGCTGGATTCCCAGTTCGGACCTTCAGGCACATTGGGAGCAACGCTGTCTCATGTGCCGTTACCAGCAGCCGCTGCCCAGTGCTGACGACAAATCACTGGCTGCACTGGAGACATTAACCAAGGAGTTGTTGACCAAAACTGGTGCTGAGATGTTCGGATCCTCACGGTGCGCAGGATGGCTCGTCATTTGGTGCCGGCTTAACCCAACGTGCCGGCAGCCAGCAGGGCCCACTTGGGGTCCCGACACAGACGTGTTTCCTGCCCTTGACAAGGAGTGGCATAGGGTCTGGGAGCCATGGCCCTCCGTCGGGTCTGATCAGGACCTGACCTATTGGTGTCCATTTGGTCAGCTGATGGTCTCCCTTCCAATTCTCTCAGTTAACTTTCTAAGAGCACCAAAGGTGGGTAGCAGCTTCTGCGCCTCTTCGTCCCCTGCAAAAGCTCACAGAACTCCATGCTGGCTTTCTCTAATGCTGACCGACACACACAGTGAGAAGCTCCATCAGCCAGACCTCTCCGCATCATCCACATAATAAGCAGATTGAGGTCCTCATCACACACTCTGTGTCATTTCTTGTCAGCATGTCCTGTCCCATCCCTGGCTCTCCAGCAGGACTGTAATGCTGGGGTGAGCAACACTGGGCACTGTCAGTGTGTTTTTCTTGCAAGCATCTTCCAGGGAAATACATGCAGGCGTTCCCCACTCTTGGCTGTATCTCTGCAGTGCTGGGTCCTGTGTGAGCAGAGCTCTCTGCCCCAGAAGCCAAGTCACTGCTGTGCAGAGCTCAGCCTCGGGGTGAATGTGCTCCTGAGTTTGTCCCAGTGCAAGGACAACCTTCTCATTGCCCTTTAGGAGCACCTCTGGTGCTGATGGGTGCTCTGCTCTCAGCAATCACTGGATACACGGCTCCAGGCGCGTGTGTGCTTTGTCACCTTGAGCTGTTTGCTCTGATCGCATCTCACCCTGGGGAGCCGGGATTTCCCTTTGGTCTCGGTGTCACTTCGAGACCAGTAGCAACACTAGGGGTCAGAGGAGAGCTGCTGAATGTGTGAGCAAAGCTGATAATTGAGAAGGAGATCGCACGCGTGTGACTTGGAAACCCGAATTAATGAGCTTACCTTCACCCTCCTGACTAATGCAGACCTCATGCAGCCCTGGGCCTGCCCTTCTCCAGCCTCCTGCCTTGTTTTGCCTACTCATGGGAAAAGATTTAGCATAGCTCAGAGCCCCAGGCAGCGCTTGGAATGCCAGCAGGATAGAGCTGCTGGTGTCCACATAGCTCAGGACTGCAGCAGTGGGGCTGCTGGACCTCAGTGTTCTGAACACTCTGATGTGGAAGTGATTGGCAGATGCTGTGGCCGGAGGGATGAGGTGCCTGCAGGGCGTCCCTTGGAAGAAGGTTTGGTGAGGATGGATCCTCTGAGCCAGCATCGGGGACAGGGTGCTGGGTGCAAATGCCAGTGCTGCCCCCTGTCATCCTTTTGGTTTTAAAAGGAGTACAGCTCCGTTTCCAAACGTTACCAACCACAGGCTGGCTGGCAGCTTGAAGGAACTGCCATGAAACAGGTCTAATGAAACGTTCCTGGCAGAGCTTCAGGATGGAGAAAGTGCAGTTTGTACTCAACTGAGCTGAGGTCCAATGAGCTGAGTTTCCTGGCTCAGAGCAGAGGCCGTGAGCATCACGTCTCACAGTCTGTGTCACCTGGGCAGAGCCGTTAGGCAGGGGCTGCCAGTGGGGAGATGCCAAGGTTTAACATGAAGATGATTGCTCAGATATGCCTGAGTTCAGATGGAGGGGCCCATTGCCCTACCAGGAAGTGGAAGATGCTTGGGGGTGAGGCAGCTCGTGCTTTCCCATGCCTGTAGGACCTTACAGTGCTGTGCCTTTCCACATACCTACCCCACCTTCTTTCTTTCCCATGCAGGGGGCATCATTAATCCAGTGGGTGGCACCAAGAATGCCCGGACAGCCCCACTGCAGTGCGTCTCTGTGGCAGAAGGACACACCAAGCCTGTGCTCTGCCTGGATGCCACCGATGAACTGCTTTTCACTGCCTAAAAAGGTATAGGTTGGACAGAACAGGTGTGGGGGCTGTTGGCTTTTTATGCGCTATTCTCATAGATCTCCCCAGGCTGGCGTGGGGAATTGGGGTGCATGGCAGGGATGGCTCCTTCTGGGCTGCTCCCCTGTCCCTGCCTTCTGATGTCCAGGTGCTGGAGCAGGCTGGCTCCATTGCCCTGGAGAGGAGCTGTGGGTGGTGGGAGGCAGCGCTTGGGAAGGAGTCGGTGCCTCCACGCCACGGAGGAACTCCCCAGCCCAACTCTTTCAGGCACGTTCTTCTTCCTACAGACTGGAGCTGTAAGATGTGGAACTTGGTGACGGGTCAGGAAATTGCTTCCCTCAAGGGTCACCCAAATAATGGCGTTTCCATCAAGTACTGCAGCCACACGGGGTTGGAGTTCACCGTGTCCACGTTGTACATCAAAGTGTGAAACATCCGGGACTCAGCGCGCTGCATCCGCACCCTGACGTATGTAGTGGGAAGAGTGGCTGTGGGGGACTGTGGGCAGCTCTGGCTTTGCAGAAAATGGTGTGAGGAACTCCTGGGGTCCCACAGGCTGGAAACAGAGCCCAGCTGTTTTAGGATCAGTGCCTACAGCTGTAGGAAACAGGGAGGCTTAGGGAGATCTTGGAATGGAATCTGTGGGGACCCTCTGCAGCAAAGGCTCAAAGGAAAGGACCTGGAAGAGCTTTTCAGCCCTTCCTGGGGGTGGCCAAGAGCACCAGCAAGAAGGGATGGGGATTTTTTTTGCTTCAACTAATATGCCACAGGAAGACGACCACATTAACCCAGCTGTATTTGTTGTTGTTGTTTATCTACAGCATGAAGCATTTCACTTGGAAAGTCTCTGCTGCCACTCATCGTACAACAGACTTAAAGCACAGCACTTGGCACCTAGCAGTGCTGTGAAGGGTTGGAAAGGCAGCGCATCATTGTGCTGAGGGCCAAGAGACGGTTCAGACAACAGAAGCATTTGTCCACATTTCTAACATGAAGGCTGTCACCTCCCGATCCGGCGACAAATCAAGGCTGCTGTGTGAAAGTACCGTGCCTCCGCACACGGGAACAGACGGGACTCACACACAGTGTGTAACACCGAATGTTCCAGTTTAATGCCACGCCACAAACCTACCCAATGCCCAACAGGGGGGACCAGTCAATGCTGCTCATCAGCCATCAACCCCAGATGCTGGAGAAGGCAGACCATGTTGTGGTGCCAGAGCATTACACCATGGCTGAGATGGGGACACCCACCGAACTGAGGACCCGCGGTGGACCCTACAGCCGGCTGCTGCAGCACTGAGGACCACAGGGCAGCTGGAGTGGGATGCGATGGGACATGGGGAGCTGTGGCTGTCTCCGCTCCCCGCTGCAGGATGGGAAGAGTGGGATGCTCTGGGATTTGTATGGAATAAAGCGGAGATGTTTTGTAGAGGAGCAGGTTGGGATGTGGGGTGTGGGCAGCTCAGCCTCAGTGCATGGTTGGTTATGGAAGCTGGGTGTCTGCCCTCAGAATGTGGCTGTGGCAGCACTGTGGGTTATGGGGGGGAAGCACAGCTCAGCTCAATACTGGATGAACTTTCCAGTCATGTCTTCATGCCAAAGCGGTGCAGATAGCACATGGAGTGCAAAGACTGTAACTGAACTGCCAGCCTCACCTGGCTGTGGTGCTGAGCATGCTGGGCTGCCTGGCCCTGCTCTCAGCAGCACTGTGTCCTCCCTCCCAGCCCCCACAATTCCACTGATACAGTTATGTCTGTTAGAGAGATTCACACTGCATGGAATGTGCCACGGCCAATAGCAACTGAAGGCTTCAGAGCCAAATAAGTGTGAGGAGGCCGTGCTGGAGCTCATCTCTTCCATGGAGCTCATAACAGCAGCACAGCAGTAACCCTGGTGGCAGCAGCACCAGGATGTTGTTGGAGCAGCACTCCTGGCTCCCCTCCTGCTCCCTCCATGAGCTGCAGGCAGACGTACAGCACTGCTGTCCTGTGCCAGGTTTATTTAAAAACACAGCTGAGAGCCGCTGGCACAAACAGAGGAGCCTGTCTGCATTCATACAATATCTTAAATAGAAGGCAAATACAAAAGGAAAGGATAAAATATTTACAGTAACAGTGGCAGACACGACATGGGCACAGTCCCACCCAGAGGCAGCAGAAAACCACTCAATACCCTGCTGAAGCTCAGAGTCACCACGACGTCCTCCAGCAGGGCCAGGGCTGCACTGTGCCCACAGCAGGGCTGGGATGGCTGCACTCTGAACTGAGACAAGCGAAGCGCACACGTGTTGGCTTCCAGAAATCATCAGCACAGCATCGCGCTCTGCCAGCAAACAGCACTGGAAGTCCAGAAAAAGGGAAAGGGGGGAATAACGCAGCTGCGGCGTGCAGCTCCCGCTTCTCACACTGCTGCTGCATCACTGCTGATAAGTGGAAGGCAGGGGGCAGCCCCCATCATTGGTGGCACATTTGGTCCAAAACACCAGAATAATTCTGCTCCCTCCCACCCCCACACTGTCATTAAGTTGCCTTAAAGGATTCAAGTCATAAACAAAAGCATACACCAACAAAACTCAAGAGCTGGCAGAACTCCAAGCTAGACATAGGGACTACCCAAGAAATGGGAGCACTGAAGAAGCTTCCAGCTGCACCCAACGCTGAGCATGGCCAAGGGAGGAGGAAGGAAGGAGCTTGAGGCTGAAGCCTTCGGAGCGTCACTGAATCAGGAGATCAATTGCCAGGCACTGCAGCACACAGATGGACGTCCTTCTGGGCTGTCACAGAACTGCTTTGTCCTCTTGCTGCTGAAAGGAGCCAACCAGGATCAGGGAATGGATGCACAGGGCCTCAACTCTGACCCGCAGGAAAACTCAGGACAATGGAATGTAGTCTGCCAATCTTTTACCAGTTCAGCTGTGCTTTAAGACTCATTGTGAAGCCTTTTAAAATATTTATTTATATATATATATATATACTATAAGACTACTCAGTTATACTGTCAATCATCTCGGAAAGTTCAAGATGGAGTTCATCCACATCCTTCTCCAGCTCCAAGTCATATTGTCCTTCCATTTCCTCTAAGAATTCCGAGATGAACTTTTCAAGGTCATCTTCTACAGCCTTGGTGAGCAGGCTGACCTCCGGCAGGGCTGGAGCAGCAGTCTGGAAAGAAGGAAGACAAAGTCAATGATTGCTCAGGAGATCCTTCCTCTGCAGCACTTCTCCTTCAGCACTGCTGAGCCTTAACCCAACATGGGGGCCAAGGGGCTCCTGAAGGACGTTAACAGTAAGCCTGACCAGGACAGCACTGACGCTTCCTCCCCTCCTTACCAAAGCTGCTATTTTAGCCTTTTTAGCTGGAGGCTCCTCTTCTTCAGTGCTTCTCCGAGGATTCACAGCTGCCACAGCAGAGGGAGAGATCTCAGCAGCCTTCCGCTTCCTTGCTCGCTTCGTGGGGCTGCTGGCTTTGCCATCCCAAGGCTTCACACAAACGTTGCCCTTGGCTACAGGAAGAAGAGAGAGCTGGTACAATTGTGCCTTGAGAGGAGTCCAGGTTGTCCTGTCATTCCCACAGCTCTTCTCCACAGTTAAATACATCCGGCCAGCAAAATTACATTGCTCTTTCCACAAATCTCAGCAATATCTTCCACAGTAAGTGCTGCATACCAACAGTCCGACCAAAGGAACAAAGAAACTGCACAGCTACACCATATTATAACCCAGACAAGGGAAACAGCCATACAGCAGGAGAAAGCAATACATGGTCCCTCTAGAGAAAGGAAAAAGCAGGAGCTACAGACAAGAGTGTGCAACCAGACGCTGTGCAAGCCACAACAGACCCACAAAATACATCCAGGGGTTTATCACACAGGTAAGTCTGCAGCTCAGTGCCACTGTCTGTCCCTCGTTCTCAAGCTGAAGTCTGGCTGGAAGGAACACAAGTGAACTAAGAAAATAAGCATTTCCTTTTCTAGCACTAAGCAAAGGCACGCACCCACCATGAGCACTCAGGTCCCTTTACTTCCGAGGACCACCTCACACTCAACACTCATTCATAGTTCTCTGCTCCTGAGGTTGGGCTGATGGTTTCCCTGGCAATGCTGGTGCCCACCGTGCTGAGATTTCACTTAGGCCTTTGCAAGCTGATAAGCTGACCACGAAGGGTGGATTCAGGACTGCTAAGCTCTGCACTTTTACCTTTGACTGTTTCTTTAGCTGCAGCCGGCACAGCAGCCACTTCCTTCTTCAGCTTCTTTGGTTGTCTCAGCTGCAGCTTCTCCTTTATTGCCCCCTCAAGGCTCTTTGCTTGAGCTCCAGAATTTGGTGTACTCTGATCCGAGGGCTAAAAAGAAATAAAGTAAGTGCAAAATAAGAACAAACACCAGGGGGAGTGTATGAAGGAAATCAGATTGGAGATATTGCAAAAACGGCTGCACCTGGAACAGTACATTCCTGTCACTTGGGTCACTGACCCTTTCATAAATGCCTCCCTATAACAAGATCCATGCTTTGCTGTGAAAACACTGTTTCAAACGTGTGCAATTAACAAAGCAAGCTCGTTTAAATCAGCGCAGTACTGGAGTTGTTACCTACCACATTCTATCTGAGCAACAGAAAGTCATTCCTGTTCCCCTACACAACATCCACCCACAGTCTGATTTCATTGAACACGAAGCCATTGTGGCCTTTTTGTATCCAGCGCTCCCACGTTAACCTCACAAGTTGTACCTGGTGCCAGCAGGGTTACTGCCTCACTGCCAGATACAATCAGATCAATTCTGAGTTTGAGGAGTGCAAAGCTGTCTGGGAAAGCCATAGAAAGTATCAGGATTGTGAAACATGGCTGCAGCTCTTCACCAAAGGCAGGAAGGTAGGAATGCACTCATGATGGTGGCACATGGTGAGCAGTGAGACATGAGAACATGTGAAGAAATTGTGTCACTGTGTCCATCTACAGAAGGGACTCACCTCTGCGGGTGAAGAGACAGCTTTGGGAGCAGCCCTGCTCCATTCCACAGTCTTTTTCTCTTCTCTTCCAGGTGCTTTAAAACAAGGAAAAAGAAAATCACTTGGTCAACAGCAAGCATAGAAAGAAACCTGAGTGCCAGTGTTTCCTCCATGTGCTTATTTCCTCACATTCAATAACAAAGAACACGAGAGAGGCGACATCTCGCAGTCCATACAGTATCCAAGCTCTTCCCTCCTTCACATGCTGTCTCTTCACAAAGCCTCTCTCACCTCCCCAATGAATAATTCACCCCCCTGACCTTTCTGACAGAGGTTGGCCCCCATGTTGAGGAGTCAATCCATGCTTTTCAAATACATTTACATATCAAACTAAGCAACACACGCCAAAGATGAAGGCAACCTTGGCATCAACACACAGAACATGCTACACCAAAAACATGGCAGAAAAAAAAATGTACAAGAGAAACTGAATTACAAAACCTCACAGCGAATGAATTTTCCAGAATAAAGCAGACAGACACCATGGATTCAATGGAAAAACACATGGATGGACATCCTGGCACTTCCTGCCTTTGCATATTGTAAGAAACAGCCCAGGCAATTCTAAGCAAACTCCATTTGCTTGACAGGGGAAGCACTTTGGCAGAGCAGACAGTGAAGCACCTCCTTACCTGCTGGCTTTGCGATCTGCTGCATCCGCAGGGCTTTCTCCTGCTTGATTTCTTCCAAAGTTTTAATATGAATTTCTTCCAATCTCTTGATTTTACGCCGTGGCTCTTCCAGTTTCACGTTACCCGGCCCAGGTGGAGGGATAATTCTCTCGTTCTTGCATTTACCCTCAGCTCTCTTCTCAGTAAGAAGCTCTTCTACATTTTGCTTCTCATCCTCCAGTCCTTTGTGTTTCCTTTCAGCCAGGGCTTCCGAGTAGGTTTTAATGTGAACTGCAGGGGAAGGCCTCACCCCGGAGCTGGGATCCTCCACCTTACAGCACCCTTCTGCCTGGGGGGCAGCTGGGGTTTCTCCTCGCTGATTCGCTCTTTCAAGACGGATCTCTTCCAGAGTCTTGACATGGATCTCCCCTGTTGGCTTGGCACCCTTCTCTGCCATCATCAAGAAAGGAGAAGCATAATGATTAAATGAGAGTCCAACAAGAGCTTAAGTTTCCAGATTTGTCATAATATTACAGAATATACGTGTTCCCAACAACAACGCTCCTGAGAAAGAATAAGCAGAAAGCCTAGAGAATCTGTTCAGCAAACACCAATGACCATTTACCTCTCCTTGGTGCTCTGTCAATCTTGATCTTCTTCCCCAGCCTTTCTGCGAGGCTGCGCTTCAGCGGAAGGCCACTGACATCAGCTACAGAGAGAAAACAACAACATTCCTAAGATAATTCCTTTGGAGAAAGATTTTTACAAGTCAACCACAAACTTTGGT
Organism: Coturnix japonica; assembly: GCF_054131305.1. Lineage (NCBI taxonomy): Eukaryota > Metazoa > Chordata > Aves > Galliformes > Phasianidae > Coturnix > Coturnix japonica. The sequence continues at coordinate 3,403,124 of NC_140688.1, read as the reverse complement.
TTCTCCAAGTGTATGTTCTCAAATTCACCTTTCAGCTGCTACACTTGTGTGCCACTTGGAGTCATCACAGACCCACGACACACTTTCCTCCCTCCTGCTTCAGCAGTGCCCTCCCATTTACGTGGAGGCAGCCAAACAGCAGCTCACAAGCAGCCCTTACCTACAGAGGATTTCCGTTTTCCAGGTTTATCAGCAGTATTCAGTTGACTCACAGGCACCTCCCCTAAAACAAAGAAAAACAAAGTGCTTATTTGACAGAAACCAACAGAATTACTGACCTGTGAGCTCATTTCCCACCCAAAACAAAGACACCACTTTGACAGCCCTGACAGAAAATAATATTGCAACTGTAATGCACTCAGGGTAAGTCCCAATTGTAATTTATCCATTCCACTTAGGAGCCACCAAATGGAAGCAAAGGTACTCATCATTACCCTGCTTTGCAGGCAGCATCACAGTTCTGACCAGTGTCCGCACATTCTCCTTCTTCGGCACAGGAACAGTTTGAGATTGGAGCTGATGAGCAGGGGCTCCTGAAGGCCCTTCTGATCCAAGTGAACAAACAGACAGTGTTTACAACAGGAAAAAGAATAGCCACTGCCAACAACAAAAACAAACCTGACAGAACCGTCACAAAGACCAAAGCGCATTTGTTACTCACTACTGTCCAATGTGCAACAACAACTGCACGGCTCTATTCCCCAACACAGTGCCAGCTATCTGAGTATTATCAGAAGGATAACAAAGTAGGGCATATGAACTCACCATTTTGTTGTTTGGTTTTATCCTTTTGTTTCTTCAGTCTGATTTCTTCAAGTGTTTTTATTCCAAAATTCAGACTGTCATCTGGGAACACAGAGCAGTGAATGAGACTGAAGGACAGAGGCACACGCTGAGGACCACAGCTCTGCAAACTGCCTCCTGCTCAGAAGCATGCAGAACAAACCCTGTCAGCTCTCCCCACAGCTAAGAGCACCATGGACCTGATGTCTGTCTGCTGCCCTCCTTTCATCCTTCTGGATATTAAAAGTAGGCTTTATCCCTTACTTTATCCCATCCACACGACATTAGATTCCTCTATCAGCAAATGTGGCTTTCACCACTGGTTGGAAAGATGCACATACAGGCACTTAAACTCCATGCTGTGGCCTCGTCGTGCTCTAATGCTGTAAACAAAGGAGTTTACCTTCCTAATCTGAAAGGCACATGAAGATACGAGGTAGGAACAAGATCATGGAAATAGCCGAGTCCATTCAGCAACCCTATGTTCTGTTGTGTTTGTTCAATAAATTGCTTTGGAGTTAATTGGCAAGTGCTTCTGATTAATCCTGGAATACCTTGTTTGGTATCAGCATTATATTTCCTGATGGAAATGATCCGCGATCCATGATGGTTTTCTTCAGCTGGTTGCTGGACAGGTGTTTTTGTTCCTTCTCCCTCCTTAGAAAGCTGGTCTGTACAAGGAAAGAAAAAATCAGTCTCTTCAGTTACGCGGTAGGAATTCAATCAGATTTCCCATATTTATGTAGCTCATACAATGACACTTCAGCCCACAGTTAATATTCTTAAGTACAAATGTAAGTGACTACAGATGGGTTCTTTATTTAAACAGCTACACTTACCTGGTAAACCCATAGAAGCAGCCTATGTGAATAGATTAACTACTAGAGAACCAGGAAATCAACCACACTCACCATCACATTTGTCAGCATGTGCAGAATTGATGACAACGGGAGGATGTGTCGGGCTTGGGACAGTCTCTGACTTTTCCGCTTCTATCACTTCCAATGACTGTGGAAAGGGATCGGAGTGCACAGAAAGCTTGCTCTGCTGCACTGTTATCTGAGCTGCCCTCGGATCGTCACCTGCAGACTCTGGTGGACTCAGCAGAGTAGCTACAGGAATAAAAGGATCAATTTAAAACTTTGATCCTAACCTTACAACCACTGCACAAAGATGGCAAGCAAGGCTGAAAACCCACACAGATAAATGCTGAGTCTCCAGTTGCCCATCCAACTGGCTACTGGGCAAACAAAGAAATTCCCCCCTACACAACATTCACCCAGTAAAAGCTTAAATTCAGGAAAACAACCTGCAAGGCAAAGGCCACAGGAGCAGAAAGAAGCTGAGCATGCAAGAAAAAACTGAAATATCAGAAGCACATAAAGTTGAGCTGTGCTCCTATCTATCATCTTCCCAGCTTTCTTCTGTTCATTCAATCAGTCTCTCAGGAGCAGTTGTTTCAAAACATTGCCCTCCTCAACACTGGTCAAACTCTAGTAACATCACCCTGACTCAGCACGGAGTCCCTGGGCTGCACAGCTGCAAGCCCTCCAATGGAGCCCCTCCTTCAACACCACGAGTGACAGCAGTGAGTAACCCCAACACATTTGTCTGACCGCTGCAGGTCTTCAAGCTCACCCACCTGGACAACCTCAGCAAAGACAGCGATCTTCAAAGCCTTGCAGTTCACTTCTCCTGTAGGCTGAACCAACACTGAATCCGTCAATTAAGAATAACGGGGTAGGAAGAATTTTCCTCCTCACTTTGCCTATGTCAAATTCTGTAAGTTGGAATTTCTAGTCTTCAAGGTTTCTTCACCTACAAAGAAAACACTAAAACCTTCCCCTGTCTTTGTTACTTGTACAGCAAAAGCATGCCAGTGCGTATCGATACACAAATCCACACACATGTGCCTGAATACTGTAACTCAGCACTGCATGGAGCTGCAGCACGATCTGCTCAGCCACAAAAAGGGTTTGGGTCGGTTTTTTTTCTTTTCTGATGTAAAAATCAAATATTTTTGTATTTTAGGTTTGTTTTGTTGGTTTTTTTTTTTAAGGTATCAAATGCAGTAAAACCTACAACCAGGACAGACAGAAGATCAAATTCAAGTGATTTGGAACTCTATCATTAAAGTGCTGCACTTTTCTGAGCTAAGCATTTCCTACAGTCAGTAAGGAAAGGCTGGAACCTTTTACTCACACAAACACTAGTGAATTTTCCAAAAAATAATTTTTTTTTTCAGGGAATTTTCCCAAATCTAAACTAAAGAGAGGAGAAGTCGGGTTCTCAAGTTAGTTGCTGGACTGACTGCATGACAAAGGGAACAAAAACAGCAGTTAAGGATAAAGTTTCCTTCCCTCCTATAATACTGATAGAAATGCTGCCTTTTTACCTTTAGTACCTTCACAACAGATTCCTCTCTGGCAGATTCCTACGATCCTAAAGACCTCAATGCTGCTCAGCACAGACACCGGGCACCAACTGCCACTGGACTCTGCACCGTGGAACACGCACACAGCTCAGCACTTCTGTTCTCCTCACAATTGGAAGGGTTCTAGAATCTAGAACCGCCTCATCAGATACTTGTGACCTCCCTGACTCCAGCCCTGGTGCACGCAGGCACCACCTGCCCAATACCCAACATCTCCCCCCTCTTTATTATCTGCAGCCCCTGTAAAGGTTCCCCCGTGTACTCCCTGTTACTCCAAAGGTGATTCGCACATTTAAGGCTATTCCGCAAATGATTCAAACATTAAACATATGCAAAAAACAATTAAGCTGTCATAATAACATACCAAAGTGATGCAGCTGTAGTGCCTACAATCCTGAAAGCACACAACAGCAATCTGCCTAACAATTGTGAAATGCTGTATGGCAACACTTAGTCAACTTGTAGAGAACGGTGCATTCAAGTTCAAGATAACAGCACAGTACACAATGGAGTTACAACTTTTCCAAGTTCAATGTAACACTATTGTACAGAATCTTTGTGGCAATCCAGTTCTGTCCAGTGTGCATTATAATGTCACACTCCATAACGAAATAAGAAGACAAAAACATAATGGCTGTGCAGAATCATTCTGAATGTCCACCACTGGGGGATTATCCAGGAACAAGGTCTCCCCCGCTCACGAACTATCAGTCCAGCATGAAGGCTGGATTCCCAGTTCGGACCTTCAGGCACATTGGGAGCAACGCTGTCTCATGTGCCGTTACCAGCAGCCGCTGCCCAGTGCTGACGTCAAATCACTGGCTGCACTGGAGACATTAACCAAGGAGTTGTTGGCCAAAACTGGTGCTGAGATGTTCGGATCCTCACGGTGCACAGGATGGCTCGTCATTTGGTGCCGGCTTAACCCAACGTGCCGGCAGCCAGCAGGGCCCACTTGGGGTCCCGACACAGACGTGTTTCCTGCCCTTGACAAGGAGTGGCATAGGGTCTGGGAGCCATGGCCCTCCGTCGGGTCTGATCAGGACCTGACCTATTGGTGTCCATTCGGTCAGCTGATGGTCTCCCATCCGATTCTCTCACGCAGGAGGAGAGCGTGTGGGCACAGCTCAGGCCCCTCCAGCCCTCCCCCCTCTTTAAGAGCACAAAGACGCCCCTTCAAGGTCTGATGTGCACACTCCATAATAGCCTGGCAGGTGCTTCTGCCGGGAAAGCTGAAGATATGCTTAATGCCCCAAGCTGTGCACCAGCGTCCAAAACATGCATTTCTATATGCTGGGTCATTGTCAGTCTTTAACTCATGAGGTGCACCCATGACAGCGTTGGCCATGCACAACGCTTTTATGTAATGCATGGCGGTCTGTCCAGATTGTGCCACAGCCCAGAGAAAACCACTGCATGTGTCAGTTGTGACATGCAAGTGACGGAAACACCCAAACTCTGGGAAGTCTGTGACATCCAGCTGCCAAACCTCATTTGGTCTCAAACCTCTGGGGTTCACCCCTGCAGGAAACAGGTTAGCCATAACTCCCGCTCCTCCTTGGCCGATTCAGTTAACTTTCTAAGAGCACCAAAGGTGGGTAGCAGCTTCTGCGCCTCTTCGTCCCCTGCAAAAGCTCACAGAACTCCATGCTGGCTTTCTCTAATGCTGACCAACTCACACAGTGAGAAGCTCCGTCAGCCAGACCTCTCCGCATCATCCACATAATAAGCAGATTGAGGTCCTCATCACACACTCTGTGTCATTTCTTGTCAGCATGTCCTGTCCCATCCCTGGCTCTCCAGCAGGACTGTAATGCTGGGGTGAGCAACACTGGGCACTGTCAGTGTGTTTTTCTTGCAAGCATCTTCCAGGGAAATACGTGCAGGCGTTCCCCACTCCTGGCCGTATCTCTGCAGTGCTGGGTCCTGTGTGAGCAGAGCTCTCTGCCCCAGAAGCCAAGTCACTGCTGTGCAGAGCTCAGCCTCGGGCTGAATGTGCTCCTGAGTTTGTCCCAGTGCAAGGACAGCCTTCTCATTGCCCTTTAGGAGCACCTCTGGTGCTGATGGGTTCTCTGCTCTCAGCAACCACTGGATACACGGCTTCAGGCGCGTGTGTGCTTTGTCACCTTGAGCTGTTTTCTCTGATCGCATCTCACCCTGGGGAGCCGGGATTTCCCTTTGGTCTCGGTGTCACTTCGAGACCAGTAGCAACACTAGGGGTCAGAGGAGAGCTGCTGAATGTGTGAGCAAAGCTGCTAATTGAGAAGGAGATCGCACGCGGGTGACTTCTAAACCCGAATTAATGAGCTTACCATCACCCTCCTGACTAATGCAGACCTCATGCAGCCCTGGGCCTGCCCTTCTCCAGCCTCCTGCCTTGTTTTGCCTACTCATAGGAAAAGATTTAGCATAGCTCAGAGCCCCAGGCAGCGCTTGGAATGCCAGCAGGAAAGAGCTGCTGGTGTCCACATAGCTCAGGACTGCAGGAGTGGGGCTGCTGGACCTCAGTGTTCTGAACACTCTGATGTGGAAGTGATTGGCTGATGCTGTGGCCGGAGGGATGAGGTGCCTGCAGGGCGTCCCTTGGAAGAAGGTTTGGTGAGGATGGATCCTCTGAGCCAGCATCGGGGACAGGGTGCTGGGTGCAAATGCCAGTGCTGCCCCCTGTCATCCTTTTGGTTTTAAAAGGAGCACAGCTCCGTTTCCAAACTTTGCCAACCACAGGCTGGCTGGCAGCTTGAAGGAACTGCCATGAAATAGGTCTAATGAAACGTTCCTGGCAGAGCTTCAGGATGGAGAAAGTGCAGTTTGTCCTCAACTGAGCTGAGGTCCAATGAGCTGAGTTTCCTGGCTCAGAGCAGAGGCCGTGAGCATCACGTCTCACAGTCTGTGTCACCTGGGCAGAGCCGTTAGGCAGGGGCTGCTAGTGGGGAGATGCCAAGGTTTAACATGAAGATGATTGCTCAGATATGCCTGAGTTCAGATGGAGGGGCCCATTGCCCTACCAGGAAGTGGAAGATGCTTGGGGGTGAGGCAGCTCGTGCTTTCCCATGCCTGTAGGACCTTACAGTGCTGTGCCTTTCCACATACCTACCCCACCTTCTTTCTTTCCCATGCAGGGGTCATCATTAATCCAGTGGGTGGCACCAAGAATGCCCGGACAGCCCCACTGCAGTGTGTCTCTGTGGCAGAAGGACACACCAAGCCTGTGCTCTGCCTGGATGCCACTGATGAACTGCTTTTCACTGCCTAAAAAGGTATATGTTGGACAGAACAGGTGTGGGGGCTGTTGGCTTTTTATGCGCTATTCTCATAGATCTCCCCAGGCTGGCGTGGGGAATTGGGGTGCATGGCAGGGATGGCTCCTTCTGGGCTGCTCCCCTGTCCCTGCCTTCTGATGTCCAGGTGCTGGAGCAGGCTGGCTCCATTGCCCTGGAGAGGAGCTGTGGGTGGTGGGAGGCAGCGCTTGGGAAGGAGTCGGTGCCTCCACGCCACGGAGGAACTCCCCAGCCCAACTCTCTCAGGCTCGTTCTTCTTCCTACAGACCGGAGCTGTAAGATGTGGAACTTGGTGACAGGTCAGGAAATTGCTTCCCTCAAGGGTCACCCAAATAATGTTGTTTCCATCAAGTACTGCAGCCACACGGGGTTGGTGTTCACCGTGTCAACGTCGTACATCAAAGTGTGGGATATCCGGGACTCAGCGCACTGCATCTGCACCCTGACGTATGTAGTGGGAAGAGTGGCTGTGGGGGACTGTGGGCAGCTCTGGCTTTGCAGAAGATGGTGTGAGGAACTCCTGGGGTCCCACAGGCTGTAAACAGAGCCCAGCTGTTTTAGGATCAGTGCCTACAGCTGTAGGAAACAGGGAGGCTTAGGGAGATCTTGGAATGGAATCTGTGGGGACCCTCTGCAGCAAAGGCTCAAAGGAAAGGACCTGGAAGAGCTTTTCAGCCCTTCCTGGGGGTGGCCAAGAGCACCAGCAAGAAGGGATGGGGATTTTCTTTTTTGCTTCAACTAATATGCCACAGGAAGACGACCACATTAACCCATCTGTATTTGTTGTTGTTGTTTATCTACAGCATGAAGCATTTCACTTGGAAAGTCTCTGCTGCCACTCATCGTACAACAGACTTAAAGCACAGCACTTGGCACCTAGCAGTGCTGTGAAGGGTTGGAAAGGCAGCGCATCATTGTGCTGAGGGCCAAGAGACGGTTCAGACAACAGAAGCATTTGTCCACATTTCTGACATGAAGGCTGTCGCCTCCCGATCCGGCGACAAATCAAGTCTGCTGTGTGAAAGTACCGTGCCTCCGCACACGGGAACGGATGGGACTCACACACAGTGTGTAACACCGAATGTACCAGCTTAATGCCACGCCACAAACCTACCCAATGCCCAACAGGGGGGACCAGTCAATGCTGCTCATCAGCCATCAACCCCAGATGCTGGAGAAGGCAGACCATGTTGTGGTGCTGGAGCATGACACGATGGCTGAGATGGGGACACCCACCGAACTGAGGACCCGCAATGGACCCTTGTAAGAGGCCATGCTTTTTACATTACTGTCTCAAAGTTTGCTGAAATGGACAAGTTCAGGCAAGTCCTGACCAAGGTTCCAGGACTGAGACACACAGGAACCAAGGTTCGAGAAATCCCTTTGTTTAGGAGATGGACAAGTCCGGGAGCTACCAAAGGGAGATAAGATACTGATTAATGGCCCTTAAGTGGTCTTTTGTGTTGGCCTATCTCAAGGAAGATGGCCATCTCTGAGGACTAATGTCCCTCAAGTGGTCTTCCATGTTGGCCCATCTCAAGGAAGATTGACAACTCTGAGGACAACTCACAGGACTCTGACCTGAGCCGTCCCAAAATGTCTCGAAGGCTGGAAAGAAGGATAAAAAGGGCACGGACAAACCCCAAATTTGAGGTTTTTTGACACCAGATGCCTCACTATGGAAACAAGGAGGTTTTCTGTAATCAGATGACTCTCTACGCGAGCGCCTGCATGCTGAAGAAGATGCCTGCATGCTGAAGAACCTTTGTGGGCATCTAGGTATCTGACCTCAGATTCCTCCACCGTTGTCCTACTGCTGCCTATTATCTCTTCTGGGATTGCTGCTCGAGACTCTGCTCTGAGGGACCTCGCTGCCCAAGACTCCACTTCCTGAGACCTCGCTATTCTGACCATCTTCTCTGCGTTTCATCGATCTGTGGCCTGCTACTTCGCTGCTGCTCTCCCCTACGCTTATTTTGCCCCGGACCAACGTTAACAATGTGCTATGGGACGCTGCTGCATTCAGGAGGTGACTATTCCCCTCTTTAACGTAATTCTTGCTCTTTTCTACCTTTTTCTATCGCCTACTTTCCCTTCCCCATCACCCTAATTTTGGCATTTGTCCCTCTCCCTTCCCCATTTCCTCAACTGTCTATTATTTCCAATAAACTGGAATCAACTGTCTATTATTTCCAATAAACTGGAATTTATTTCCAATAAACGGATCAACATTTGAATGTTCTTCTTCTTAATCTCACCCGGGCATAACATATCAAAAGAACCTTTGCCTCACTCCTAAATTGAAGCGAGACAACCCTACAGCCGGCTGCTGCAGCACTGAGGACCACAGGGCAGCTGGAGTGGGATGCGATGGGACATGGGGAGCTGTGGCTGTCTCCGCTCCCCGCTGCAGGATGGGAAGAGTGGGATGCTCTGGGATTGGTATGGAATAAAGCGGAGATGTTTTGTAGAGGAGCAGGTTGGGATGGGGGGTGTGGGCAGCTCAGCCTCAGTGCATGGTTGGTTATGGAAGCTGGGTGTCTGCCCTCAGAATGTGGCTGTGGCAGCACTGTGGGTTATGGGGGGGAAGCACAGCTCAGCCCAATACTAGATGAACTTTCCAGTCATGTCTTCATGCCAAAGCGGTGCAGATAGCACAGGGAGTGCAAGGGGGAGGAGGAGAGCAGCAGTGTGAAATGGAGCAATGGGCAAAGAGTGTGGGGTGGGGGGAGGAGGGATGAGGAGAGGTCCCCTCATCCACCCCAACCCTGAGCACAGCACGGAGCAGAATGCGCCGCAGGCTGAGCACAGAACAGCCCAACACTTTCACAAGAAGCAGCACAGGAAAAGCATAACAGCATAGGAAGCAGAGGGAGATGTGAGAGGTAGAGGGGATGGGGCTGTGTTCATCACCGACCCCAAATGCTCGTGTGGCCAGTTGGCCCCTTGCAGGCTGAAGCACAGCACTCAGACGGTTTGGTTACTTCCTGTGTGAAGAAGAAGAGATGGTGTCCCATAGGGCCACGTTCACATCCCAGCCCTCAGCTCCCTGCAGAGTCCCAGCCCAGCCCTGGTGCAGCACCACAAGGAGCACAAGGAGCACAGGGACCCCTTCCAACCCCCAGCCCCACACCGCAGCTGTGCTCGAGTTGCTGGTTCCACCTTCCTGGCCTGTAAGGTAAGAAGAGCCATTGTCTCAGCCCAGTTTGTAGGAGGGAGGCAAGGTTCTTTGATATACATATACCTGGTGCGGGATTAAGAAACAACGGTTCAAACATTGGTCCGACCAGTTTATTACAAGACTTTATCAGGGAGATGGGGAAGGGGAGGACGGACGCTATTATGGTGTAGGGTGATGGGGAAGGGAATGCAGTAAAAATATGAAATAGAAGCAAGGAGTCTCTGTAGGAAGCAAGAGGGAGATATTCACCACCATGGATCCATCGAGGTTTGTAGTTCAGTCATTGGTCTTCAGTCGTGGTGGGTCGTCAGGCGTTGTTCTGTTAATGGTGACCACGATGACAATTTCCAATGGTAGCACCAACTTATTTATATGTCCAAAGTGGTCAAGTCAGCTCTCTTTGGAGTGACAGCTCGAATCCAAAGTAGTTGAGTCAGCACTCCTTGGAATGGAAGCTTCTGGCTCTGGGATCTTAGCAGAAATTCCTTTGTTCCCATCTTCTGAGCCTTGCCAGCAGATAAGAGGGAGCAGGGATACCCATCCGCATCCTGTTTTTCACAGGGCACGATGGCTTCATTACCCAGATTTCCCACACCAAGCTGGAGCTATTTAGTCCCGGGCCAGATCTTCCGCTCATAAACAGTCCTGAGCACTCTTCTGGAGGCAAACAGCTCTGAAGGAAGGTGCTTTCAAATATTCAAATACCCAAAAAGTGATATTGATTGTCACACGGTAGCACCCATTACTTGCCACTTCAATAAATCATTGAGAGTCTTCTCACAAGAAACACCTCAGGAAGCAAGCTTGGAGCCAGAAAACAAGGAAGGACTCTCACAGCCATGACCCCCAGCCCTGTTCTTGCTGTGGGGCATGGAGCAGCTTTGAGCACCAGGAAGGGGAACCCTGGGAGAAAGCGGGGACCCCAATGCTGCCCTGGCACTGGGCAGAGGTGGGGGACAGCGCTGCCCTCATCACTCACTGGGCGCCGTGTTGTAGCCTTTCTCCTTCTTCCCTGCAGACAGAGAGATGCATCAGCACAGGTTCACATCACAGCCAGGCTGAGGGCTCCTGAGGGAGCCTCAAATCCCCCCACAGCCCCCACTGTCCTCCTACACCCCTCCACTTTTACCTGCATGGCGTCTGTAGATGATGAATCCAACGCCAGCCATGATGGCAATGGCCACAACGGCGACAACCACCCCCACCACGTTGGGCACCAGGCTGGACTGTGACTGCTCTGGGGGAAGGCAGGGCTGTCAGCAGGGGAAGGGGCAGCCCAGAGCCCCCCAGCCCCACATCCCCTCACTCACCTCATGAGTAGAGGCTGGGCTGGGGCAGGCTGGCGTGCTCCACGCAGCACTGGTACTTGTCCCCGTGCGGGGCACGTACCTCCGACCGGAGCTGTTGTAGTGCACGAAGATTTCGCCATCCACGTACCCCACTTCAAAGAACCAGGGCTGCTCGGGGCCGGATTCCATCATCCCTATTTCAAAGTACCGCATGGAGTGGAGCTCTGCGGGGTCGGAGCGCGGCGACCCCCCCTTTTTTATTAATTAGCAAGCTACTGCCTATAGAATAACAACACTACTTATATTAATAACATAACCATTATAACTCAATCAAGACCTCGATTGACAATCCTCTAGAAGTGAAAAAAGAGACAAGTCAAACACAGCATAACAACATTACTGTTAAACCTACTAAAAAGAACAAACTCGTTTGCTCTGCAGCCTAAGTTTCTGCAACCTGGAAATAAATCCATGAGGGTCCCATTGTGTTCACATGTCACTAGTTAGGAAAAGTCTTCAACTTTCATATACTCTGATATATTGATTTTTAATGGCCACTAACTATTGTGCAACAAATGCTTTTAGGATGCTCATAACCATGCCTTTGAGCTAATAATTGATAATTGAACTTTATGAAGTTGCATGTCAGATAGAACCAGTTTTAGAGGACAAATGTGCTGGAGTATCACTAGGGGCATTATTACTTATTGACCCTTGAGAAACAGCAAACCGTGTTGGTGGTGGCTGCGACAGGCGGTGCCAGCAGGGCCTTCCCTGCTTCAAAGTGCACCTTTCCTCTCTCACCCATCACAGATTCTCTCCTGCATTCAGGGTCTGAAGGATTTCTTCCAGTTGTACACCATATCCGCATGGCCAGTGCGTGATACAGAGCCCAGGTGGAACAGCTGCCTGGAAAACAGAATAAACTATCAAATTTAGTTCTATTAGTATGCACTTTTGTCTCAAGTGATGCATGGTCATATTTTTAAAATCCCAATTAGTTGGGTGTAAGAGACGTATCCATTCTACAATACAGGTTCATCCCTTTGCCTGGGATTCCTTTCCAGGTTTTGTCTTTGCAAATTAAGAAAAGCTAATTAATAGGCTAATAACATCATGAGTGAGCAGTACTAACATACTAAAAGAGCTATTCCCATAGATTACAGCACTGATTACATCAAATCCTTTCTTTAACACACATTTGATCTATGGATAATGCCTAAAATTCTAATTCTTGAGACTGCATTGGTAACACAGAAAATCACACACTATGTCAAACCATTACTAATATTATTTATAACACCGCAAGTTACAAAGCAATTCCACTAGGAAAGAAACACACAAACACAGTTACTATAAAGGCTGGATGCTATTTTCTGCCTTGAGATGAGACCAACAACGTATTCTGGTGGTGTTAGTAACAACCGCACAAGATTAGAAGTGTCTAGTGTCATATGAGTATCCTCAGTGAAAATCCATTGAATGATTTGCTTAGAAGCTTCAGATCGTATCCCATAGTCAGTCACAGTCTTACCAGCCTGCTGTAACAATTTCCAATGATGCACTTCCCACCGAGCAGCTCCCTGCTGATCGTCTATCAGCGGGCAAGCGAGCTGAAACACAGCTTGACACGGTCCCTCCAATATCATGTCTCTAATGACTCCAGACCAACGCAAAGGTGGAGGATCGCTACCTGTGGGGGGGAATCGCATAGACAGGGGCTGTAAAGACATCGGTGAAACGCTCGAAGAGACTGATGCCTCCTTCGTACGCAGTTCTAAGTCCTGCAGCTCCTCAGTTAATGTTTTATTATGTTCCTCCAATGCTTTCTCATTCCCACCATTATCCGAGTCGCTTTCACTCTCAGGAGCTTCTTGCTGCTCTGCACACCCCTCAGCCCCCCCCCACCACACCTTCCTCACCAGCCAAAACCGGATCTGCCAGAGACGTTGAAGAGGTCGAGGACGGGGGATTATTCGGGGCTTCTGCGGCAGCCCTGACTTGTGAGGCTGATGAGCAAACAGAGTACGAACCTCCTGGTAACAGGGAGTCAAGCTCTGACCTTGACTGAGCACTAGGTCCGGATAGAGCTTGTACCACAGCAGCAGCAATCTCCCACTCGGCTTGCATATTCTTCAATGTATTTATTTTGTATTCCTTATTTTTGGAGATAACAAAGTCCCACATATGGTCGACTATTTCTCGCCATTCGGCTACAGTGAACATCAGTGCCACCTCCTGAAGGTGTCCATTCATATGAGCCCATTTTACCAGCTCGGATATGCATTTAGGAGATACCTGCTCCCCTCTCTTAGAGAGAATACATTTGAGCAGTTCCTCCACAGCTTCCCACAACATCGTGGCTTGCAGAGAACGGGATGGTACCCCGATGAGAGGTGAGTGCCAACCCCCCCCCAGTTCTTTATTGCCCCCGCACCGCTCTGTTAGAGAGGGGAGGTTCTTTGTTCCTTCTCTCCCTGGGTTTGTTCCCGCTGTCACCGAGTGAGCTCTAGAGAGAACTCCGTGACACAAACTCATTGCAAAGTCTAAGCTAGAAGAAGCGTCACCTCAGTGTATCCCAGAAAAAGAACAGCGTTGAGATTTTAATTGGTTTTGGTTTTTTGTTTTATTGAGGGTGGGTTGTTTTTTGTTGTTTTTTTAGGGTTTTTTTGGGGTTTTTTTGTCTTTTTTTTGGGGGGGGGGATAGGGGGTGCGAGGGGAAGGGAGAGGGAGGGGACAGTTGTTTGGTTGTTTTCCATATACAATAAAGCTATGCAGTTCCGCTGTCAGTCGCCTCAGAGAGTTCCCGAAGGAGCTCAACCACATTCTGCTCAACATCGAGTTGTTCCATTGAGTGGAACAATGGTAGTCTTGCAGATGGAGCAATGCAGGAATTCTGACAGGATCTCCAGGTGTATCCAGTTCATCATCTGAAAGCTCTGCAACCAAATTGGAAGGGACCAGTCCTCTTGTGCCATCTGTCAGCTCTCCCTGAAACCAGCCATTCTCACCCACATCTCCAAAGACATTACGCATTGTCCGGCAGTCAGAGGAAGCTCGTTTTCTGGGTCCTCATTAGGACCCTCAACAGGAATGTAGCTGTGTCGAGCTAAGAATCTTCAAACTGCTGGTGATACCTGTCCTGGAGAATGCAGGATGAAGGACAAAAGCTCTGCTCTCACATTCAGGGCCATCCTCTGACAGAAGGCAGCACTCAGGACTGTTCCCAAGGATCTCTTTCATGGCTTTGAGTTCAAGCTCCAGGTCTTCCAGATGACCTTGAAGACTTCTGGCCTCTTCAATGGCAGAATGGAACGGACTGGAGCTATTACGGAGACTCTTGTTTGACTGGGTCAGAGTCTGTCTCGTTGCCTTCCCCAGCTCCATCTGCTGCTTCTGCTGCTCTCTTTTCCCTCTTGCGCGCTCTGTGAGAATGAGTTTCAGAAAGCACTACTCACTGACAGGAAATAAGGGGAAACTTGAAAGACTTTGCAACCTGAGTCCTGGCAGTGTACTGCCAGCGGCTGATTTGGCCGTCCAGGATCCTGGCACCACAAATGCTTCATTGCCAAATGCAGCAATAAGGTGTTCTGGGGAAAGGCCAACTCACAGGTAGTTTTTGAGCACCCATATCACAGTACCAACGGCCAGCACCAGCGCAGGCAGCAGCATCGCTGAGACCGTCACCGGAATGCGGCGCTTCCGCACAGATCTGTGAGCAGCAGCCTCTGTGCTTTTGCCTGTGTTCATCCCTGGAAGAAATGAGACAATGTCCCACGTTACCTTCAGCTGCGCTACAGATAATCTCTCAGTGTGCTTCATGGACCCAAGAGGTCATTTTGTCAGTGGGTGCCTCCGTCTCTGGTGCCGAAGCACCGGAGGACAAGAAGGATTGCTTCCACCTCTCGTTGGGTACGAAGAGGCTGCACAGGCACTACCCGTGTCCTCCTCTGGGCCGAGAGCTGGGGCTGTACTCTGGGGTCTGGGCTTGGTCTGTGGGGAGAGCTACAGAGCAGAATCCCTCATGCTTTTCCCGGCATGCGTGTCCTGAGCTCTCCTGTGGGACGCCCCCCAGGCTGAAGGTCAGGCTTCAGCCAGCACAGGGCACAGCCAGAGCCAGCCCAGGGGAGAAACACTCCTGCTTCTTTTACATGTGCTCTATGCTCACACGCTCAGGTCTGGCTGCTGACCTGGTGTGCAAGAGCTGGCAGCAAGAGCCTGCAGGCACGCAGTGACTCTGGTTTGTGACACCGTATGATCATGGGACAGAAATTACCTGGCATGCTGGTTGGTGCTGCCTGCATTCCTCTGTCCGGGATGGGCAGTGTGGGATATCCACCTTCCTGGAGTGCATCTGGCTCACTTTGTTGGTCCGTTCCTTTAGAAAGAAAGCAGGGCAGTAGGAGTGGGATGTCACGTGCCCTCATCAAAAACTGAGCTTCTCCAATCCCGAGCTCAGGTAAAGTCCAGGCCCCCCACCCCCAAGTACACTGTGAGCCCCTCTGTTACCCAAAGGCATTTGGGCCCTCCCAGCTATTGGACAATGCTGACTCCCTCATACCTCTTGAGGAATCAGCTCCTGTGCAAGGCCCTCACATTCTGTGCTGTCACCAGCCCATCACAGCCAGGTAGCTGCAGGCTGAAATCCAAGCTCTAACACACAGTCCAAGCCTTCAGAATTAGCATCTCCACCTCATTTCCAGCATTAGCAAAGGCAGCCAACCCTGCTCGGGATGCTTCTCCTGCCTTGAACTTGCTCAGCTGCACAGAGGGCTTTGGATGAACAGAAGCACAGCGCTTGCCACTTTGCCACTTGCTGCCATCTGGGTGCCAACGACTGCACAAAGCAGCTCTGACAAGTAATGGTTGTGCTGGGGGAGCAGCTGCCTCTGGGTCTTGGCTGGATGCAGACCATCTGGCAGCAGACCAGCTCTGGTGCTTGACAGCACCTGCAAGGTGATACATGGAACACGGCTGCAGCACGGCTCTGACCCATTCCTTCCTGCTGTGCAGGCTACAGCCTGCCCACACCTGCATATCACACCTCAGCTTCCCAGGTCCCACAGTGAACAGACTGAAGTATACCCACCACGCTCTGCCTTCTCCATTTCCTTCAGCAGTCGCTTCAGGAGACGGGATGAGCCCTGAGAGTATTTTCCTCGTTTGGATTCATCCTCTTCTCTTTCCGGACCTTAACAGAATGTATGAAGTTAAATATCACGTGCATGAAGTTTTGAAGATCAGCGGCGAGTCAGCCAAGTCAGTGAAGACAGAGTACTCACTGCTGGGATTCCAACTGGGCTCCAGCACAGGAGGAAACCGATGACCGGGCAGGGCCCACACTGGGGGCACTTCTGCAACCAAAGACCCATGAAAAGTTTCAGTCACACACTACAGCATCAACTGAGTAGCAGAGCGTACAGGGGACTGTGCCATGAAATGGCACTGAAACGGGCAGCAAAAGCTCTCTAAAGAATTTCAAAGCTATGACGTACCTGCGCGATCCGACAGAGTTTCAGTTCCAGATCTCAGAGAGGAAGCTGGATCAACTCCTCTAGTCAAATCTGCAAATGAACACAGGACAAAGCAACTGCTACTGAGCATCCCTTCAGCCACAAGGTCGCAGGATGCAATTAAAGCCAGGGATTCCTTCACAACACTATTCTCTCCCTTCCGCACAGGGAAACAAGGGGCCTGGGAGAGCAGGAAGGATGCAGATAAGGAGTGAGACCTCACGGAAGTCATCAGGCAAGGAGGAGAATAGATGTTGTAAATACCAGAAGAGGAGTTGCATCCCCCTGATAAGAACAAGAGGGGGTCTGCATGCTAAACAACTATTGAATATGTATCAGAATTCCGAGAAATCATTGACTATGTATGAGATGTACCTATATCTGTGTCACGATTTTACAAGTCCATGTGCAAGTTTGGTGGAGCTATCCCCCTTGCACCCAGCACTGGAATAAACATACCTGCTTTATAACCCATCTATGTGTTATAGAGTTTGATTCCGCAAGTCACTTACACCCCATATTTTCCCTAACAGCCACACTGGGTTATCTGGATTCGTTACATTTATCCATTGTTGCTGGCAGATGTTTCTCTCTCTCTCTCTGTCTTTGATCCCCACACAGCCCATCTTCCCAACTGTGGGTTTCGGTTAGGAGGTATGCACCCATAGGGTCCATGCCCTACTTGTAGATATTTATCCTGCCCAGCCCCAGGTGCCCAATTTGAGGCAATAGTTGCACATCCCTAATAGGCACAGTAATATGAGCCTGGGTGGTTACAGTATCCCCTCCCTAGGTTTGAGCTTAGGCAAAAATAGTAACCCTTTTGGTTTAGACTGGGCTGTATAGGTACCAGGTCACACAGGGATGTAAGGAAGCTTGGTGTGGGTGGCGTTGTGCTGCTATACAAAATGTGATCACTGTGAGAATCCCCAAGTACCAATGGATACCCCTAAGGCCCATCTTTCCCCACAATTCACTCCTCTGCCTCACTCGTCAACTGGGTTGCAACCAGCTACGAGGGGTTTTTTTAGTTCTTCTCAGCAGCAGTAGTGTTCTTCAGGGGAAGCCTTTACCTGGAATACCCATTGGGCTTGTCGCATTGTGAGTTTCAGGTCGTCACTCCCGGGAGCTACCTCCCACTTCTCGTCACCGATGGGTCCTTTAACACGGCTGGCATGAGTCCATCCTCTCTCTGCGGTTCGAATAGCTGTTTCTGCAGTAAATAAAACAACATAGGGACCTTCCCCTTGTGGTGTTAGTGTAGCTTCTTTCCAAGTTTTTATTAGGACCCCATCCCCCGGCTGTATCCTATGGATTGCTATCTCCAATGGGGACTGCTGTGCAATCAGATCCTTCTTGTAGTTCCTTGCACCCACTCATTAATTGTATAAGATTTTAATTGATCATCTTGTAAATGGGGGTGACCAAGAGGTATTTCAAGATTATAGGGCATACCATACAGCATTTCAAAAGGTGAAATTCCCAGATCAGTTCTGGGCTTCACACATATATTTAACAGAGCTAACAGCAAGCATTTTATCCAAGATGTCTTAGTTCCTATCATTAATTTTCTAAGTTGTTTTTTAATTTCCCCATTCATTCGTTCTACTTTACCAGAGCTCTGAGGGTGCCAAGGAGTATGATAT